>NC_051155.1:202841123-203097404 GCF_013339745.2 Dermacentor silvarum
CGTGGAACGTTGGCGAAAACGTCATTAGGAACAAGAGGAAATTGCCCAAAGTGCCACAGTTAAGAAGCGGTCGATGTGCTACATCTCCTTTGGAAGTGCACTGCCTCAGAAGAAATTCGAAAAAGGTCTCTTCCTCGAGGTGTAATATCACCTACAGACCCGTATGGCCTCCGGGTGTGGGTTCATGGCCGCTATTTTAACTTACTCATCTCCTACATTGTGGATTCCGGCCTGTATTTTCTGATATAAGAGATGCGAGAGCAACCTAGGCCTGGTGGCCTAGGTCGCTTTCACCAGCGTTAGCTCACCAGCGATGGCTCCCTCGTTTTCAGCAGCGATGGCTCCCTCCAGGTAAAGGAAGCCAATGTCGAAGACAATGCTTTTGTGCACTGCGAGCACCGGGAGCGAGTGCTGGAGCCCAAATCAAGTCATATATCTCACCTACGTGGCTATTCGAGACGAACGAAAATAGCTCAGGTTTCTCCTGCACCCCTTAGACTGCAAATTTATGTTCCCTGCACACGCACACACACGTCCTGTATCACGAGCATTTAAATCTGACGTTTATGATTTCAACTCTTAATTATTATTTATTTATTTGTTCGTCTCGGAATGCCAATACTAAATGCATGCGTTAGCCTGATTACAAAGTGCTTGGATGGAGAAGCCGACCAGCGAGAGCGAAAGGAGGTGAAAGTGAATACGGAAGCTTCAAGAGTTCAATAGGTTTTCAACGCCGATCACATGACCCACGCACACACAAAGGTGGGAACCACCTTTTTCGGGACAAACATTTTCAGGACAAACATTTTCGGGACAAACATTTTCGGGACAAACATTTTCGGGACAAACATTTTCGGTACACCTGCAAACTTCTATGTATTGCCTGCAAACTCCCACCGACCCTCGATATTACCCAAGCGAAAGGCTGTGTCGCAGACCCGGCATCTGGGGTACCCTAGCTTTTTCACGGCTTTTAGGCGCTCAGCGTTTCAAACAACAAGATCAGCAACGCGAGAAAGAAAATTTAATGTGAAAGAGGAGAAAACACAACACATATGCTCAGCGACGAAGAATTAGCGTAGTGGTCCGTCGGTCTGAGATAATCACGGACGTGGCAAGGAAAATTCAATTTGCATTTAAACCAGACGGCGCTGAGGGCAGCAGGTACAGAATGCAAGGCAGAGAAAAAAATGCCTCGGGAAGAAGTAAAGAACATAATACCAGGTGGAAAAACAAGAACCAAGTCATTTTTACTTACGCTGCCGCTTCTTTAATCTGCTCGTTTCTCTTAGAAAAGTTTGCTTCAATTCCGCACTGATTTACATTTTATTTGCGTTGTTTTCTCCCTGACGCAGTGAAGTCACTTCGACCGTTTATCACTGACAATCGCATGATTATTACATCAGTGTTCGTTGCTTTTGGACGGTGAGCAAAATTTTTCGCTCAATTTACACACCGCTTCTGCGCGCTTCCGCCTCCATCAATGTTTCCGTACTCTATATTTTCCCAGTCATGCATACTGGGCCACATGCACTGCCTCAAGCGCTACTGTCTTGATAAAAACAAAATTCCAAGAACGTGATACTCTTTCATGGCTCGCTGAATATAAGCAGGTGCCGCCTCCTCAGATATCTTATGCGTTATGTCATCTTTAGCTTTTTGCTGTCTGCACTGCTGCTTTGCAGAGAACGCGCGTGCTTGCGCTTTATATATCGAAGCCCTCACTGGCGACCGAAGGTTGTTACGGGTCAAAGCTGATTTCTGTGTTGTGGACACCTGCGCTTTTTGAAAAGGCAGAATCAATACGGGCGCATTCTTCCTTCAGCGCCAGGTTGCCGGAAGTGGCCGCAACTGAATCCCCGTCTTTCAGTACCTCCTTCAAGTCCACCTTTCCGTTCTTTTTCCCAGTGCGCCACGCGGCCTCACAAGCACCGCCTTTTTCAGAGTATAATGCGCGTCACCGTGATTGCGCGTCGGATACAGCTTGTGCATCGCGACGGTTTCTATTTGGAAGACGCCAGACGGAACGAGATTTGATCCTGCTTTTTTTTCTGCTTTTTAGGGGCGAAGCTCCTTATAGCGGCACCCGTTCGTCCCCGTCGTCGTAGTAGTAGTGTGTAACCAGTCTGAGAAAAATGAGAAAAAAATTCACAGCATATCCACGAGGTGAATGATGATGAGTGGGCGAAGCTCCGGAGGGAATCATCGGATCTCCCGCTTAAGGGGACGCTAGCACAAACGCGTTAGAAACGTGCAGTATTCTCTAGTAATCTCTAGGCCACAGCGTCTTACGCAGCCATTTACACATGCCGGAACGTGCACCGCGTTTGCCGACGCCATCACATGACTGCCGAGAGAGTATACCCCCCGTATTCATAAACGCTCCTCGACTTGAACTTGATTTGCCACCGCTTTGGGCAGCGCGTTCGAAACGCGTTGAAGGTAAGGCGGAGAGGCCACAGCGTCTTACACCAGCTTCTTACACGGGCCGTAACGCGCTAGCACAAACGCGTTAGAAACGCGGCCTTTCGTTAATGTTGGGTATTTATTGCCATCGTGGTGCGTCCGCTTCGTGGCGTAGTGGGCTAACGCCGCGCGCTCGCAAGCGAGGGGTCCCTGGTTCGATGCCGCGCTACGGACAAAACTTCGGAATTTTTTTTCTCATTTTTCTCAGACTGGTTACACACTACTACTACTACGACGACGACGGGGACGAACGGGTGCCGCCATAAGGAGCTTCGCCCCTAAAAAAATGGCCGCGTATCTGCCTGCTTCGCTGCAAATGTCGTCGAAAGACGATAGTCTTCTGCCGGCCGTACTACATGAGTGCTGGTCTGATCCGCGGCCACCCGTGATGCTGTTCTCGTACCATTTCCGTCCTGGCATGATAAATGCAATGGAGGTTTGTTTGAACAGATTTCATTTTACCGCATTGTCACTGCTGGCATGCCATGTGTTCGTACCTCCACGATATGTCAGCAATGTTTCGGTTGCGTGTGGTATACTGTATAGCACGATAGTTTGCAAAGAAGAACCATTTGTGAGACATGAATGTATTTTATTGCGTGGAAGGGTCAATGGCTGTGCGCATGTACTACTGGTGTGCCGAAGTAGACGCCTTCCCGTCTCCGGTGACGCCAGGGTGTGAGGCACGATCACGTTCCACAGTGGCACTGGTACCACTGGCACACTGAGTGTCACCATGACATCCCTCGTCGTCCGACGCATTGGCAACCAAGCAGAGCAGAGGTCTGTGTACGCTGAAGTAGGAGGCGTACTTCAGTACTTCCACGTTCTTTAGCCCGCGTTGGAAGACGTGGTCGAGAGCCGTTCCAAACCGGGTTGTAGGCACTTCGCTTTCGCTTGCCAAGCTCCTTGCGCTAGCCGCTCGGCTCGTTGCTCGGACGTTTCCTGGGCACGCTTGAGACGACGAGCGTCGGCACGCAGGCGCTTCTCCGCTGCAATTTGGTCGTCGGTCTTTTCCCTGCGTTGTCTGGGCATGTCTTGTAGAGTGGGTTTTTATGCGGCCATTTATGTTTTGCCCTGCCTCTGACAGCGCTTCCTTTATGTTGAATCGGCCGCATCTGGCTGGCATTAATAAAATTGAGGAGCCGGAATCGGCCGCATCTGGCTGGCATTGATAAAATTGAGGAGGCGCTGCGTGAGACATGGACGCCATCTGGCAATAGATCGGGAAACATGAGCTTGTGCAGAGGGTTTCCTTCCTCCATGGCAGAGGGCGCTCGTCGGCGCGCAATCGGGGAAACACGAGCTTGTGCAGAGGGTTCCCTCCCTTCGTGGCAGACGTCGTTCGTCGGCGCGCATAGCATGGCATTTTCAGCGCAGCTTAAGAAACTAGGGTCTTTAGAGTTACGTATCTATGTATCTTCTATTAAAGGAACACACCTCCTAATACTTACCTAGTGATGTTGCGCCTCAGATATGTGTAATATTTACTTTTTGATCGATAACGTTCTCAAGTATGAACAGCCGTACCAGTTTAAGTAGTGTGGGCGGTACAGTAGTGGTCCAACTTTGGCCGGGTGGCTGAATTGGTTGACAGACAGACAAACAGAAAGACAGACAGACAGACAGACCAAATTTTCAGCGTTTAAGTTCTCCAAGAAAGACTATCGTCTTTAAAAATTCCGAAGTTGTGTCCGTAGCGCGCAATCGAACCAGGGACCCCTCGCTTCCTAGCGCGCGGCGTTAGCCCACTACGCCACGATGGCAATAAATATCCAACATTAACGAAAGGCCGCGTTTCTAGCGCGTTTCTAACGCGTTTGTGCTAGCGCGTTACGGCCCGTGTAAGAAGCTGGTGTAAGACGCTGTGGCCTCTCCGCCTTACCTTCAACGCGTTTCGAACGCGCTGCCCAAAGCGGTGGCAAGTCAAGTTCAAGTCGAGGAGCGTTTATGAATACCGGGGGTTTACTCTCTCAGCAGTCATGTGATGGCGTCGGCAAACGCGGTGCACATTCCGGCATGTGTAAATGGCTGCGTAAGACGCTGTGGCCGCTCCCCCTTGCTAGAGAGTACTGCACGTTTCTAACGCGTTTGTGCTAGTGTCCCCTTAAGCGAGAGATCCGATGATTCCCTCCAGAGCTTCGCCCACTCATCATCATTCACCCCGTGGATATGCTGTGATTTTTTTTTTTTTGGCGTGCGCTTTAAAAGTTGAACGTTTATTTAACATAAATCATTCGTTGATCATCTTTGCTGGGATTCGCCTAAACGATGAATTCCTTCAGAGAGGACAAGATGTCATGTGGACAGTGTCCCGTATTTTCTGAATAACCATATGTAATGAAGGCAGAGAAGATACACAATGAACAAGATATTACAGCGAAGCTGTTAAGGGCTCAGTCTTCGATGGTCGTGTCCGCGTGTAGAAAAAAAAATCACAGCATATCCACGAAATGAATGATGATGAGTGGGTGAAGCACCGGGGGATCATTCGGGTAAACCACAGCTACGGACGAGAGATCAAGAGAGCGCGCGTCGGGAACGAGAGACTCAAGGTAGTTTTATCGGCTGTATAAACTTGGACATGCAGCAGCACCAGCAACGCGCAGAACTGTTGTCGACGCCGTCGGCGTTTTGCCCGCGTTCGCACCGAACGCGCGCAAAGTGGAACCGGAACCAGAAGTGGAACCGGAAGCGGAACCGGAACGCCATCTAGTAAACACTTCATAAAACTACAGGTGGCTACATACTACTACTACTACTACTACTACTACTACTACTACTACTACTACTACTACTACTACTACTAACACTACTACTACTACTACTACTGCTACTACTACTACTACTACTACAGAGGAGGGAACGACCCACACCCTAAGGAGCTTCGCCCCTAAAAACTATCATTGGCTGTATGCTGCATATGCGAGTGAAAGCGCGCGAGAGACATGTGCTTTCACGGGGAGCAAACGCACGGCGGAAAGCAAACGCGACTTCTTCCGTCCCTCGAAAGGCCGTGGGGGGACGGGAGGGTGGGAGGGGAGGCGACGTTTTGTTGCGGCACCAAATGCATATCTTGCGACCGGGCGCAAAGGCAACTAGCGACTCAATCACAATCTGATAAGATTTAACATAAAAGGCATGCGCTGCCGGTGTTTTGTTTCACGACATTTGTTTATGCGCTGTCATCCTCAAAATTCGCAGGAGCTGTATAAACTTGAATATGTAGCAGCACCAGCAACGCGCAGAACTGTTGTCGACGGCGGCGGCGTTTTGCCCGTGTTCGCACCAATCGCGCGCCGCGTTGGTGACGTGTTTACGAAGAACGTACCAACCTTTGCCGTACACCCTATAGCGGTGTACAGTAGCGACCACAAGGCCTTGGTCTCTGTGGTCACTAAATAAATAAATACCACCGGATCATACATATTTCTCATTCCTTAATAGTTCAAATAACCAAATACACCATCACATCTTAAAAGTCATAATTGAAAATACATAATTCCCACCATAGCACAGCTTCGGTGGTCTTCCATCTCCACCCCAGTGGAAGGGCTTACAGTTATTTTTTATGTTGTTGCAGCGCCCCGGCCTTGTACCGATGAGTTATTAAACAGTATTTGCGCAATGCCCTGAATAAAGCACGAAATTTATTTGAAGAATGGATGCAACTAACGTAATAGAAAAAAGCCTGTCGGTGGCACTGAACTGCCATGTCGAAAAACAAAAGAAGCCGCGTTTAGTTAATTTATCTGTGCGCTTAGTTTCTGTGCTTTTTTATACAAATCCATCAGCAACGGGCCCCATAATTCCTTATCTCAGGCCCGGGCTATTTTATTTCAGACTTTCTGACGTTTAACACCGGGGAGTTTATCACCTCAGCTCACACGAGACCTTTCTAATAAAACTAAAATCTACTGCATGGTTTTCAGACTGTTAGCATAATGTGGTAAACGCAACCAGTGATTTTCCTTTTCCGACGGTACACTCGTTGAGTGAGAGCACAAATACCATGATAAATGAATACTACTTGAGTATGTAGAATAAATTCTGAAGGTAATTCTTTACACTATGCGCTTGAAGAAAATTTAATAAAAGAGGACTATTATTATACACAATTCTGTAAGGCTCGTTGCAAGCAGGAGTTTACCAAAACGGCCTGAATACAATCGCGAACGCGAATGAAAATAATAATTCAAGTGCTTGCACTTACAGGACCGTGCGCTTAAACTGCCTCAAGAACAAACAAAAAATTGAAGAGCAAAGGCGCATTAAAAAACTTTTACTTTACTGTCTACGCAACGCGCAAAGTACCCTGTTTTCTTAAGCTACATGTTTTCTGCAGTCTCCAGGAGAACTGAGGATGAAGAAGTTGCGGGGTAGAAACAAATATTTCTTAGTGGCGTATTCTGCATTCTAGTAGAACGCATAACCGACCATTGCCTTTCCTTCCTTAAAGTGAGTTGCACGCGAAATTTCGCGGAGAGTGCAATCACTTAGCACCAGCTGAAAGTCATAGCGCCATAAATCAAGCGGGCGTGTTGGGACTTTCACCACGTCCTTGTGCCCGGGCCGTCTCCATGCGGCTTATAGCAAACGCTGCGAGGTTTTGCAGTGAGGCGCTTTTGTTTCCGTAGCACGAACACAGCCTGGCGACTGACGAAATACAAAAAATGAAAGACAGAGAAATGCTCCCGCGTGAACGTATGCATTAGGCGAATGCACGAGACCCTTCTCCAAGCTTACGTATAGCAAGCAGGACGCAGACCCTTGGGAGGAGGGGAGAAAGTACTGTGCTGTGTTGGCTGCAAAAATAGAGCGAGCGGCTCGAAAGAACGGGTCATGCTGACGCGGGGCGGTGCAAGGGGCTGTTGAGGTTCAGCCGAGCCAGGGTGAAGATGCTTGGGGTGCCCCCAGAGAAATTCGGCAATGTGAAGAGACCGAAGGTTGTGGGATGGAGCGCCAGGGGAAGAAATATCGCGTCGGCACTACAGTACTGCTCTTTACCACAGCGGACGACCCGAGAAACGTTAGTCTAATGAGGCCGTGAAAACTGCGACGAAACTTGTGAACGTCGACGGCTAAAGTGACGGCGGAGCCGGAAACGAGTGAGAAACGCATTTTTCTTTTCTTTTTTTCCTTTCTGTTTTCTGTGTCCTGGTCAGCTCTTTCTCCTGACCATCGCGGCAGCTTTTATGCCACACGCACGCGTGCACACTATTTCGCGGTGGTCACGTGGTGTCGGTATTGGGGGCACCAAGTGTACAGTTCGCCGAAGTGGAGACCCGTGAACTTGCAGCCTTTCCGTTTTTATGGCCACGGGCTCACCTTCCCCGCCATCAATCTTCGTAGCACGTATTATACAACCACATTGGGTTAGAATTGGGCACGCGGCTGTTCAAATATGCGCGCTCGTGGTCTGAACAGCATTTTTTACGTGCTATATCACTACCAAACCTACACTCCGTATACTCTCGCGGCAACCTCGTGAGG
Organism: Dermacentor silvarum; assembly: GCF_013339745.2. Taxonomy (NCBI): domain Eukaryota; kingdom Metazoa; phylum Arthropoda; class Arachnida; order Ixodida; family Ixodidae; genus Dermacentor; species Dermacentor silvarum. The sequence continues at coordinate 202,849,086 of NC_051155.1, forward strand.
GTTTTTACGATCGGCGAATCACTGGAATTACCCGGGATGGAGGGTGCAAGCTTTCGTTATATTCTTCTCCTGTTCTTTCCCTTTTCAAGCGAAGCTTATACTGGCTCAGAAGTTTCGGTGGCGTTGTAGTCACTGAAAAAGTCACGTCTGGCACATATCCGCATTGCATATGCGCGTATGAGCCAGGGACAAGAAATGAAGAAAGTTGGAAGGAAGGAAGGAAGGAAATATATAAAGAAAGGAAGGAAGAAAGAGCATGTGCGGGGAAAGCTGCGCCGGCGCCGGATCACGGATCACGTGACGGGCGGACCAATCAGGGTCATCTGGTGTGTCGCGGGGAGGGAAAGGGGAGGAAATGGGTTGGCGTTCGCTCCGCCGGGATTCCCTCGCCTCAGATCAGAGTCGGCGCCCGGTTGGGAACGCCGCATTTGGTGCGTTCCGCCGAGGAGAAGGCTGCGTTTGAGCAATGGCGCCGCGAACTCCCTGGGGAAAGGGCTCCTCGTCAACATGCCGATTCTAGCTTGAGGATTTCCGAAGCCCAGATGAAACGCCAGCGAAGAGCCGCGGACCCCGAGTTGAGGGAGCGCGATGTTGAGGCGAAACGTCATCGAAGAGCCGCCGACCCCGAGTTGCGGGAGCGCGATGTTTACGCCAAACCTCAGCTTCGTCTAGCGCTCCAGGATCCCGACAATGGTGGTGCACGCCTCCTCGGTGCGATAGCCAGGATTCAACGTGAGTTTCTCAACCGGAACTTCGAAGCCAGTTGCAGTGCAAATGACAACCCACTGCGTTTACAGCGTTTCGTGAAAATTTTACGGCATTATTCTACGGAGCGGCTCCGACCAGAGCCAGTTGTCAGGGGACGGGCTCGGCAAAGGTGTGTGTTGTCGGTCGCTTACACATACCCAGTTTGCAGGACAGGGAGTCAAAGCTTTGTTTTTGCTTTATGAGGCAGGCCTAGACAAGCTCCTTGCTTGTATTTATGTATGTATGTATGTATGTATGTATGTATGTATGTATGTATGTATGTATGTATGTATGTATGTATGTATGTATGTATGTATGTATATGTATGTATGTATGTATGTATGTATGTATGTATGTATGTATGTAGTATGTATGTATGTATGTATGTATGTATGTATGTATGTATGTATGTATGTATGTATGTATGTATGTATGTATGTATGTATGTATGTATGGAGGTTACAGGGAGAGGTCTTCGTACGTATGCATGCATGCATGCATGCATACGTACATCATCATCATCAGCCTATATTTATGTCCACTGCAGAATGAAGACCTCTCCCTGCAACCTCCATACATACATACATACATACATACATACATACATACATACATACATACATACATACATACATACATACATACATACATACATACATACATACATCAATACATACATACTTACATTACATGACATACATGCATCACTTAATTCCTCAAAAAAGAATTAATCTTGGTGCGACAGTTAATACAAGTTGTTCGTTTATGATGGCAAGCACTGATGAGAAAACAGAAAAGTGGCAAACAAGCCACGGATGCGAGATATTATCTATTTTTTTAGGTTTTGGCAATGCTCGCAATTTTGGTAGTAGGCTATGGTAGTAAGTTATGTAATATTCATAGTTTGATGGAAACAGCGTGTGGTAAAACGAGCAAATTCTAGCAATAAAGCAGTTTTTTCAAACATGTGTGTCTACTTGATTCAGGATAGACAAGCAATAACGAAAATACACATTCTGCAGTTTGTACGATGGGTCATAAGCCACTAAATGCACTACCAATAGGAGGCGAAAGACTTGAGGTTATCCCTTTGTAGACCTTACACTAACGCCGTCGAATAGGTACATTGCTTCTGCACTTTCTCGGTGTTCTACGTCACTGGAAAGTAATGAATTCACTAAAATACGTGCATAACCTTCTTACTTCTTAGAATGGTGACAAGGCAATAGAAAACTGCATATTCTTGCTACCCACTCTTCAGAAACCATGACGATGACGAAAAAACGTTTATTGAGAAGGCGCTTTAAATAATTTATCATCGTCATCATCATCGTATCAGCAGATTCGACACCCTAATAATAGTGATAATAACCGCCAAACTTGCGACATCCAATTATTGAACGTTTCAACGCACTCATATCTTCCGACCAGAATTACATTTACATCGACAGCTGTTACCGAAAAGTCAGTCATGCATTCTCGTCGGCGTGGCTACAGAAAACCGAGAGTATTGCACCTGACTCCGGAATGACTGCGCGAGCACCTCTCAAGAGAGGAATTGAGTGAGGCAGTGCGACCAAAGGTGACGAAGCGCGAGCTATCGTGTTTGAGGGAGGCCTAACAAAATGCGTGCAACATTGTGGAAGACTAGGCAAAAATTGCGGCAAGTTTAGCAGAGTGGCTGCTTAAACCAATCCTCCTTTTGTGTATGTGTAGGGATCGCTTGTGCGAAGTCACTTGCTCGAGGCACATATACTGGTCCCACGGGGTGAGCGCATTCAGCAAAATGTAGAGCATTGAATTGAATTCTGGGGTTTTACGTGCGGAAACCACAATTTGATTATATTGGGAGATTCCGGATTATTTTGAACACCAGGCGATTATTAACGTGCCCCCAATACACGGGACACAGGTATTCTCGCATTTAGCCCCCATCGAAATGCGGCTGCGGCGACCGGGATTTGATCCCACGACCTCGTGCTTAGTAGCACATATATATAGAAACTTTATTTGGCTGGAAAATATTTGAAGTATAGCGGTGGTCGGAGCCCCTCAGTCCAGGGCCCCACTGGCCTCTGCCGCCTGCCTGACCTGGCTAATTAAGGACTTTTGTCCTGCCAAGTCGGAACGGGCGAGCTGTGCCTCCCACTGCTCCATTGAGATATTATTAGTGGGCCTATGAGGGTGCTTACTACACTCCCAGGTCACATGTATTAGTGTAGGTATGCCACTGCACCAAGGGCATGTGGCCCTATAGCGGGTGGGATACATGGCATTTAGCAGTTTTAGATGGGGGAATACCCCGGTCTGTATTTTGCGCCAATCGGCGGCCTCTTCCCCGCTAAGTTGTGGGTGAGGCGGCGGGTATTTTCTGCGGACTCCGCGCTGATGAGCAAGGATGTCTTTTGCATTTAAATTGATGGGATTTTGTGAGGGATAGTGTGAGGGGTTGGGGTTCGAAGAGGACGCCATCGCTCGGTTAGTAGACGCTCGAGCTAAAGCGTTAGCCTGTTCGTTCCCCTGTACCCCCGAATGTCCCGGGCACCAGAGTAGGCGATGGCGGTGGTTGAACGATTTGGGGATTATCGCGAGGCTAGCCGCAGTCACGTGCCCCTTAAGAAAGATGCAACATGTCTCCCGGGAGTCAGTGACCACGACTGAGTCCCTTTCCGAACGCTCCGCGTGAGCGAGCGCGATCGCCACTGCTAACATTTCGGCTGAGGTGGGGGAGCCCGCCGTGGTCGACGCGGTAATTTGCTGCTGGCTGATCGCGTTCACGACTGCCAGGGCGTACCTCCTTTGGTAGCGCTGCCCGGTAGCCTCTGCATACGCAGCTGCGTCCGTGTAGTACGTATTGTACCTAGCGTTATTGGAGTACATCGATTGAATATGTTGTGCGCGTGCTTTGCGCCTTTCCTTGTTGTACTCGGGATGCATATTCTTGGGAATTGGAGCTACTGTAATTTTGGATCTCACCGAAGGAGGGAGAGGTACGGCCTCTTCGGTGAGATAAATCGGGTATGCTGGGATATTAAGTCGTGCCAATATTGCCCTACCAGTTTTTGTGAAGCTGAGGCGCTCCCTCTGTCGCATCAAAGTGGCCTGCCTCAGTTCGTCGAAAGTATTGTGTACTCCCAAAGCTAGCATGCGCTCCGTGGAGGTAGATTTAGGCAGGCCCAGAGCCGCCTTGAAAGCTGTTCGAATTATCGTGTTGGCCTGCCTCTCCTCTTCCCTGTTCAGGATTTGGTAGGGCAAGCCATATGTGATTCGACTAATCACTAAGGCCTGTACGAGCCTTAGGGTATCGATTTCTCGCATTCCCGCCTTTCTATACGTCACTCGACGTATCATTTGGGCTATGTTGTGGGTTGCGGATTTGATGGTTTTGAGCGTCTGTGCTGCTCTCCCGTCGCTTTGAAGCCACAAACCCAGGACTCGCATCGTAGCACAACTCCACAGCCGCTAAGCCATCGCATCGAGTAGGTTGTGCATGCCATGCAAATGGTGTAAAACGAAGAACACGTTGTTGAATTGGCCTGACAACTATTAATTTGCTTTTTTATATTCTCATATTTCTTTACTGAAATGTTGAGGCATTTTACTTTCATATTTGTGTCAGTTCTATTTTAATTTCACAGTACTAGGTCAATTTTTGGGGGGATTTATTTAGCTCAAGATGTTAATTTTATATACGCCCACGGCCCGATTCACGGATGATTACCTAGAGTGTGTTGCACCCATTTCTCTGAACAATAGCGAGAACAACAGCAACAGCAACATTACTGCCATATTATTTCCAGCATATTTGCGCACCACTCCTAACGATCTCACCTGTAAAGTGACCGCACCTCAGTGGGTAAATGAAGATTTCTTATTGTGTAGTACCATTTTGTTGAACTTCACGTGACATTGTCTCCCTCCGAAATGGCGGAGGCGTGAGCTTAAGGTTTGTTCCGCACATCGTGAGCGCTTCACAGCTCCTCAAAATCATTATTCAGACGATTGTGACGTCGCGCCTCGTGGTAGGAACCTGCAGTGAGAAAGCCGAACGGAAGGACGACCTAATTAACACGCATCATAACACACATGCACAAGAAAAGGCTTATTAATGTAAAAGCACACACAGTTGTCACTGAGCAGATCACTGGCTTCGCCGATACAGCCGTGCAAGGCACTAAGATTTATTCTGCTCGCTTTGGTACGACAGGTGTCGGTGTCCCCGCTTGAAATTTTTGGCGAAATTTTGTTATTTTCTTTCTTATTTTAGGATATCAAAGTCCCCGATTCGTTCTAGCGCGTCGCTCGGGGCCCGCCATTCTCCGACAAGCATTAAGACTCCTCATTTTCCACGACAGTGCTTCTCGTTACATTAGTTGGTGGTTACTGCAACGGAGACTTCGGTATGCGTCCTTAGTCGTAGAAAAATTCCCGAAGTCGTTTGTTAGCCCAATGAAGACTAATGGTTCACGCGCAATCGCCGAAAAGAACGCAGTTCCCCTCACACGGCGTCATTATTTTGAGCCGGAAGAGAATAAAAATTATAAAAATGCGACAAAAACACAACTTACTCTTGAGACACGAAATATCTGGTTGCTATTGCAAGCAGGATAGAAGCGGAGAAACAAAAAAGGCCAGAACAACAAAGCCCTAACAAGTCGTGTCATTGCGAGCTGCTTGGACGAGAAAGAAACTTGGTTTAAAATTTGCACCGATGGACGACACACAAGCCAAAGTGGTCATTAAAAGGAATATGAATTTCTTTAATTGAAGAAAAGAGAGAGAACTATAATAAGAGGTCCGGTTTATTATCACGTTCTGGAAAACTTTTCCATAACGCTAAACATAGAGTATGATTTTATTGTGATCACTTGGCTTGCAAACAGTAAAAGCCTGATTTCTGGTATAGGATAAATGCATATTCATGGAATAATTATGTTCGCTACATCGCTAACTAGTAGAAGTGGCACTGTTTAAACGTCGGATAAATTGCCTGGAGGTGGAAGTGTATGCGATTTATCTTCCTCTCACGAAACGCGAGGTAAACGTGTAGAAACAGCGAAATAGAGAATTATATATTGCATAGAGAACAAAAATGTCACAACGGTAGTCTACTGCCAACGTTGCAACTGGACAACAAGGCCAAAATTAACACAAACGAAAGTGTCCTGGTGAGGATTTTGTGGAGGCTGAGGGTTCTTTTTATTGCGATAGCAATTATATGGACACTCCAGGCGCATTTCTGCCGTCGCCGTCGACGTGAGGTTGCGTATAAAGTCCAACGGCATTAAAATCGTTGCCGCGCGCAGTATGCTGTATGTGCGAGTGAAAGAGCGCGAGGGGAGCCGCTGAGCGCGCCTCAATCTGGCGCGTGATAGGAGGAAAGCAGGGAGGCAGCGCGGGAAACTGCGCACTTTGCTCGACCGCGTGCAGTCACGCGATCCGTATCTTGAAAGCGATCTGCAGGCGCCTCATACATTTGTGCGCGCTCTGTTTTCGCCGCTCAGTTTTCCTTGAAGCGTTTAACAGCACGAAGGTCAGTTCGCTCGCTCATGCTGGCGCGCTTGCTCACGGCAGCGTTTTGACAGCGAGTGTCCACGGTCATCGAGAGCAATGTGGTCATGTTTGATTGTGCACACTGACACCATGCTTGTTAATTCACTTAGTAAGCGAATGTTTCCAAGTTGATACGGACGATAAAACTGCTATCCTTACTTCGTATAGCTGTCTAGTAATTTGCTATCGCTATGGATGTTTCGCCTTTCAGACGAAACTGCTACATTTGTGTTGTCTTCCACCTCTTTTTATAAACGTCATCTTATGTCAGGATAGAGTCAGTCGCCATTGGCAATGACTGTGGAAACGCGTTTCTTAATGACTGCTAGCCAAGCGCCGCAGTCAACCATACTGAAAAGGAAATAATATTTCTAGAAGCTGTAAAAGGAGGGAGGGGGGGAGGGTGATATTGTAATCACAATTTCATATGAAAAACCAGTATACTCTGTAGCGTCGTGATATTGCAATAACAATATGGAAAATAGACAATGAACGTGAAAGTTCCTTGCACCCTGTCAACTCATACTTCGACTAAGCCACGTGAAAAAGATGTTCTCACGCAAAAAAAAAAAAAAAAAAAAAAAAAACACGCAACACAAGGCAGGACGCGTGCTGTTTTATGCTTTTGTCGGTTTTGCAATGGTCTTCCTTCCTAGGTTCTATTTCTCATTGGTCGACCGCCTTCGGTAATATTATGTCGAGCGACAGGATTGGCTAGAATTTTCTGTTACGGACGATTCTGTAGCGGAAGAACGTTTTGGGAATATGGGCACTGAAGTCGAACAATCTCTCCAGCATTTCTATTCTTGTACACGGCTACTGTTCGTTATCTACTGCTCAGACTGCTTTTTCTCATACTAGTGAACTTTTTGCAGCATTTACAGCGTATCCTTCCAAAGGTTGCTGTTTTCGTTAAATGATAATTTTCCGGATCTCTGCACCCCATTGGTGACGAGTAAAAGAATTGAGCGTTCCGAGAGAAGAAGTATCCATAGATTAGCATAGCGTGCCTGGTACTCGGAGAAACTGTGCGACCACGCTTAACAAATGAGTGGTCATAATCAAAGGAGAAAGAAAAAAAAAATCACAGGTGCCCCCCAATTAGAGTTGTGCGCTGAGCTCTACGGAGCGCAAAACAAGCCAGCAACCAATCGACGTACAAATGGTAACAACGCCGACAAAGGAAGTGTACAGAGACAGCGGGCGTGCGGATTAAACAGGCGTCGTCGTCGTCTCCCCGATATTAACCCATCGCATGGTCTGCCCATCCGGAATTCGAGTGTCCCCTATGTAAGTACACACATACACGAAGGCAGTAAATTATGCACCAGGACTCAGCCTTACCCCCTTCTCTCCTTTTTGTTCGAGATCCCCCTCCCCATTTTTGTGTTCTGCACTGAACAGACAGCGGGCGAGAACAGGTGCGATCGTCCAGCCATCTCTCTCGTTCTCCCTAATCACTCGCGCATTCATCTTTATTAGAAAGTGAGTCGGCGGCAAGCTCGGCAACCCTTCCACCCCAACTCAGCTCTTTCGATGACGAAAGGAGAGAGAAGAGGCCCGTGTTCGGTGATGGGATAGTTGGGAACGCTCGGCAGGCCCCATCTCATTTCGCGAAGCTAGGCACAGCGCATATCTTTGGCGCCTTGGACAGGAATCCGGGGCGCCGGCACGTTTCCGAAGACCCTCCCCAATCGCTTCTCCGTTCAACGTGAAAGCGCGCCTATTCATCTTCCGTCCCAGATTGCAGGTAAATAGGAATGCACATGCGAAACTAAAAAGAACAAAGGGTATACATGAGGTAACCGGAAGAACAAGAATTAGCGCTGGCAAAACATGGTGATTTTGCGAGAAAGCAAACAAGTGAGCCAGACAGCGAACGCGATATGGCAGTAATATGGCATTCTCGATAAAACACAAGATGTGTGCGCGGTTCCAAACCCGGCAAAGAAATGGAGAGTGAGTGAAGCGGCAGTGAGTATCGGTGCCTTTTTTTTTTTCCTTTCTTGTTTTCTGCTTTGATAACGACGACCTGTTCCGATCGATGGCTGACCGAGTTAACGAAGCACCAGGTGCTGAGTGCGATGAACACTTGTGAAGACGGAAGCGATGGCGAGGAGAAGGCGGGACGGGTTACAATTCTGAAGATTCTAGCCGAGGAATAAAAACAAAACGAAACGTCATCGCGCTGGTGAATTAAAACGGGCAATGAACGGTAAGGGGCGGGTAGCAAAATGAAGACGTTCATTTCTTTTTTTAGTGATTTCCTAATCGGCACTACGCTGCGCACAGAATGGCATGCCAATACGACCCCTTCCTTTCGCCTTAGGTACCCACTCCCTACTTACCCCTTGCCTTCATTTTCCTTTCTCGCGTCTTGGGCAGTGTATATATTATTGCTTCTGCAGTGCCAGCCGCATTGTCCTTTGCCTGCGACGAACGTCTTACTTTGAGTTCTCATTGTTATCGGCACAATGGCCTCCCGTACCGGCCCTCCTGTCCATCGCTATTGTGTCAGTCCGCTTTGCCTTTGAGAGACGAAGAAAAAAAACGAAGAAAGGCAGAACTAAGAAATGTCACTAAGGCACATTTCTATAGGACAGTCATTTGTCTCTGGCTCAGCGTGAAGGACATGCCTATACGTAGGCGCAAGAGACTCAGGAAAGACTAACACAATTAGGCATAAATCATTCAAAAAAAAAACGAAACAAGGAACGCCGATAATTTGGATTCCCTGGACGCATTTAAAGAAACCGCTAAGAGCGGAGTTGAAAAACATATCAAACTTGCAGAACTGTATATCTAAAAAGTATTTTAACACGAAAGTGTTTTATGCCGGGGTCCACCAAGACTTCACTGACGTATTTCCGTCACGGAAATACGTCACACGAACATACACGAACATAATACAAAGAAAGAAACCAGAAGAAAAAGTTCCACAAACATGCAAAATTTGGAACTCGAACCCACGACCTCTCGGTCCGCGACGATAGATCGCCGAGCGTTTAACCCATTGCGCCACAAACGCATTTGCAGAGAGCTACACAGACGCGCCTTATATATCTAACACTCCTCCGTGTACCCGCGCTCTTGCTCGGGGCGGTGCCGCCGCCTACGAGCAGAAAAGAGAAGTACTGCATTATGACACTAACGCGCACCGACAGTGAACGCTTCGGTGGTCTCAGCACTACGACGCCTCGATGCCAGCATTCGAAGGGACGCTGGCATCAAGAAGCACTACCAACGCGTTCTCGCAGAAGCACTACTAGGTGGCGTTCACCGTACTCAGCACAGCGGAGCGTGGCCTCCGCAATTAGCTCTGAAAATGTTTCTGAAGTTGATCGCGGAGGCTGCAATTACGACGCGCTGTACGCGCTGATTTGACTCGGTGACGATTCAGTTACGTGCTTTGTCTTGCGCGTTGTATTAGTGTGTCAGTTACGTGCTTCGTCTTTCGCGTTGTGCTAGCGTGTGCAGCGTAGTGCAGCTTCCATATGCACGACGGTTGCTCATGGTCATCGACGTTGGTAGTCGTGATGGAGGAGACGTGCCACCAGGCGTCAGCGTGGGTGCATCAACGCCTAAGGGCGCTTTAGCCACAAAACACCAATAGACATTATATATCAATGTGGAATAAACATTACACTACTTCTGTGAAGACACGTTTGACTTTCGTGTTCTATACCGATTCCTATATAAGAGGGATCAACCACACTTTTTTGATTACGCGGCTGTTGGCGATACGCAAAGCAATTCCTCTTTGCAGCACAGTTTTATTTTCTAGAAAAAATTCGCTGACGAGCAATCTCATTGCACAGAAGAGTGCGAGAGAGCTGAAGGGAGTGAGCAAGTACAGACATAAATTGTAACGACTGTGGACTCAGACTCGCCGAGGGCGCAAGACGGGACAATATTCCGCCACTCATAAGAGCGTAGCTGAGAGGCGTTCTACGTTCACAAAGTTTCGTGTTCGTAAGAACTGCTATTGAACAGTTGACACTTTCGATTACACTTATCACGAAGAATTGTCCTGGGGCCGGTTTACGAATCCACCACCTCCTGGATATTCCATTAGGAATGTACACCTTTGACTAACATGAATAAGCTGAAACCGAAACTGAACAGTCCACTGTGTGGAGGCAAGCCGTAACGAAGTTGCGTGCAGTTAGAAACAATGGCACGACTCGATTTCAGGAATGCACTCGCGGCACGTGACCAACCGAGACCAGCGCATCGTTGTACGTGTCTGATACGCGGTAGCAAGAGTCGCGTGTTATTGTCGCAGAGAATAACACTCGCAGTAAATAACTGCGCTTTAACACCACAATATCTGCGCGAAGCTGACGGCAGACCCCGCTGGCGCTTTACAACGTTATGGAATGCCAGCCTCAAAACACAACATGGTTGCAGTCTGAATTCGATAAGAAATAAAAATAAAAAGTAAGCCAATAGTTCAGGCGCATGTAATTTCCTGAGTAAAGAACACATAACGCTCTGCATTCTTTATAGTAAAAATAGGAAGGAAAACGCGACGCGACGCAAACCTAGTGCGTATTGTTTCCAGTGCAGTGGAGTAGCCACCAGTAATTTGTTCGTTACTGAGATTTAATTAGGTGATTGTAATTAATTATCTAACTCGAGAAGTACTGTCTTAATTGTCAAAGTGTCAATGAGAAAATGGTAGAGCAACATGAAAAACTCCCGATACAGCTTTCTGTTGCTTACTACGTGCTACATAAGTGTGTTTTTCCGAGTGTGAAAGCAGCCCGCGAATACACGCAGAATTGCCGCGCGACTGGTCGCTCGAGGCACTTTGCGTGTATTCGCGGGCTTCTTTCACGCTCGGAAAATCACAATGAGCGTTCCCGGGAGAGAGATTTTACTTCTTCCACAGACGAACTTTCAGCTTTTACAAGTTTAAATACCGCTTCTGGCTCAGAAGAACCGGTAGATTAGGATACAGCGTGTGCTGGTGGCACTGAATTTGAAAAGTTTTTTTTAACACGAAAGTGTTTTATGCCGGGGTCCACCAAGACTTCACTGACGTATTTCCGTCACGGAAATACGTCACACGAACATACACGAACATAATACAAAGAAAGAAACCAGAAGAAAAAGTTCCACAAACATGCAAAATTTGGAACTCGAACCCACGACCTCTCGGTCCGCGACGATAGATCGCCGAGCGTTTAACCCATTGCGCCACAAACGCATTTGCAGAGAGCTACACAGACGCGCCTTATATATCTAACACTCCTCCGTGTACCCGCGCTCTTGCTGGGGGCGGTGCCGCCGCCTACGAGCAGAAAAGAGAAGTACTGCATTATGACACTAACGCGCACCGACAGTGAACGCTTCGGTGGTCTCAGCACTACGACGCCTCGATGCCAGCATTCGAAGGGACGCTGGCATCAAGAAGCACTACCAACGCGTTCTCGCAGAAGCACTACTAGGTGGCGTTCACCGTACTCAGCACAGCGGAGCGTGGCCTCCGCAATTAGCTCTGAAAATGTTTCTGAAGTTGATCGCGGAGGCTGCAATTACGACGCGCTGTACGCGCTGATTTGACTCGGTGACGATTCAGTTACGTGCTTTGTCTTGCGCGTTGTATTAGTGTGTCAGTTACGTGCTTCGTCTTTCGCGTTGTGCTAGCGTGTGCAGCGTAGTGCAGCTTCCATATGCACGACGGTTGCTCATGGTCATCGACGTTGGTAGTCGTGATGGAGGAGACGTGCCACCAGGCGTCAGCGTGGGTGCATCAACGCCTAAGGGCGCTTTAGCCACAAAACACCAATAGACATTATATATCAATGTGGAATAAACATTACACTACTTCTGTGAAGACACGTTTGACTTTCGTGTTCTATACCGATTCCTATATAAGAGGGATCAACCACACTTTTTTCGTTAAGAATTGGCTTTCATTGGCCGGTCACCTTTACAGTTGTATGTTCGCAATCACCATTGGCCAGCGCTCTTGTTAGCGGCCGCTATAGAATGCAAAAGCTTTCTGAATGGCAGCGCTGGGCAGGTTCCTCTCTCAGAATGCAGCGTTGCTATTCTTGTGCGTACGTGTAAATAATCAATGTTCTCTTGCCTGTCCTCAATGGAAGGAAACAGAAACTTATCCAAATTAATGAATAGGTACTCTCTGATTTTAAATCGAAGGAGCCATCCTCTGCTATGATTGCAACGTCAAGCAGCGTTTTGACACAAGCGAACCGTAAAAGAAGCAAACAGACGATACTTGTGAGAATCTTAGAAATAACGAGACGCATTTGGCTGCTACTAGAGCCACGAATAATGGCTCACTGAGCTTTATAGTGTGCTCAAGTGAGCAGTATTGCGAGATGATTAGCGTCGAAAAGACCGATGCATGATGCGAAAGTGAGTCAGAGCATGCGGTGGTTCACTGCCCCAGGAACCGTTGCTGGGATTCGAGCCCGGAATCAGCTGCAGCTTCGTGGAAGAGCACGTCAGCTGGCATATTGATTTCGAAGCGCGCGTGCTTCCTTCAGACTTCCTGGATTGGGACTTTTGTGGCCACATTTGTAGTTATTCTGTTTTATTTTTTTTCTCACGTAGTCATTCAGTGTACCTGCTATAGCTCACTTCCGAGTGGAATTGTTATTCCGGCTTCTTGATCTTCGAGGGTATTTCGAGCTTCTACAGGTGCCTTTAGGCTTGGTTCCTAATCAGGTGGCGGCAGGACTTGGAAGCGTACCTTGTTCTCTTACACAGGCCAATTTTCTCTTTTTTTTTTAAGAGCCAATCCACAAAAATTGGATTGTGTAGCCTGGCATCTGAAGTGTGCTAATCCGTTCAGTGGAAAGAAAATTGGGTGGCCATATATGGCGGGCTCTTTTTCTTCCTTTCGTGCTTGCCTTTCATCGGACAAAAATCTATGACGATAACAAAACTCCCAAGATAGGGAAGGAGGGGCCAAATTTACAAGGCATGAGTTCCGTTTAAAATTGCTTCTTGTCATTTGCTGGCTGCCTTCACTAATCATCTGTCCAACATCGAGATTGGCTGAAATTTGCTCTTACACATAATTCGAGCGTATAAAAGCTTTTTGTGAGTATCGGTTCATGTTTTCGCATTAAGAAAACTTGGTGTACAGATCTGGGCGTATAAAAATATCTTGAGCAGGGGTGCATACGCGTAGAGTGTGCGGTTCGTTTAGCACGGCAACAACGTCAGTGCAATCGTCTACGAGAATGAATAGTCCAGAGGGCCAGATTATATAACCAAGTGTACAAAATTTTGTAAACGCTGCTCCCTGCCCAACTGCGTCTACATTGGCTGATTCGTCTTTATAACTTGTAAGTGGCCTTGGTAAGTTGCTTTCAAATGCTCCCACACGTGTTTGTCCATGGAACGAAATCTAACCATCATAATTTTACCCATTACCTATAAGTAAAATCTCGCTGACACTGATTGATCGGGACCTTCAAAAGTGTCTGTACCATCAGAGATTCGCGTATTCCGTAACAAACCACAGTCACAACAACAAAGTAAGCGTGAGATATGTTTCTTTATTTATGGTGATTACTTTTGATTGAAGACGTTATTGATGGCTTTGTGGGTCTTTATTAATTTTGTCGAGCAGATACATTCGAAATTTCAACCAGATGCTTCCGAAATTCTGAAGTTTGACGCCAGCACTCATAGTTTGTCGCACACAACGTCTTTTCTAGTGCAAAGGTATTCACCAGGCTCCTGGAAAGACGAGATTCCACATGCCGATTTCGCAACTGTATGCCGCAGTGGTAATCTTCTTCTGAGAAGTCTCCTGTGAGCTGAGATATTGGTATTAATCATCACGAGCCCAGTAGAGCATACAAATGTTCCCGAAGAACAACGCATTATGCCGGGTGCTTTTTTTTTGTTTTCCTAGAATATAGCAAATTTTAAAGAGAACCTCTGACTAATAGAGTATTAATCCTTGAATTGCATTACTCAAAGAGGCGGAAATTACTTACACGATATATCCAACTAACGAATAAAATTACACTAATTATGTCTAACTAAATACTTTAAAGCGCACATTTGAATTTACGAAATGTAGACGGTGAGTTCTGAGGACAACCCAAAACGAATTCTGAGGATGACATCAGTTTTGAGATGCTTATGAAAATTGTTCGAAAAAAAAAAGGTTGTTGTTTCAGTTTTTTATGTGCTTCAATGCATAAAATGGCGTTTTTTTTTTTTCAAAAAAGTAAGTGGAACAACTCTGCGTTTTTACCGCTATTTTTAAGGCGCAGATTTCGAAACCAGTGCCTTACTCAGAATTAATTTCAAGTTGATAAGACTTGCAAACTCAATATGCCCTATAATATAATAAGTAAATACTTAAAAAACACCGCATATCCACGAAGTGAATGATGATGAGTGGGCGAAGCACCGGGGGATCATTCGGGTATAACCGTGAATCCCCCGTACATTGCCCACTCGAACATGCAAATGAGTGACAAAACATGTGTACAGTATATACAATGTTGTTTTATTGGTCGTATATGGTATTGAGGTGCGGACTTCATTTTCCCTTCATTAAGACTGCCTTGTGATCAGTGCAGCAGCACGGCGACGGCGGCAAGCGGACCCAGAGGCGGCGAGAGCGCGGGAAGCGGCGGCAAAACGCCGGAAGCGGCGGCAAAACTCCGGAAGCTGTTCTCTACCTAAGGTTGGTGGCGCCGATGCTCGGTTGAAGCGCGAACTTCGTAAGCCCTCAGCTCCGGGTCCGCTTGCCGGCGTTGCCGTGCTGCTGCAGCTTCGCAAGCCCTCAGCTCCGGGTCCGCTTGCCGGCCTTGCAGTTTTGCTGTAGCTTCCCGCGCTCTAGACTCCGGGTCGGCTTTTTATCTGCGTCGCCGTGCTGCAGCAGCTTTGCGAGCCCTCGACTCCGCTTGCACTTGAGCCGCCACTCTCACCTTTTCATCCATAGCGGGCGCGCATCAGAAGCGACCGTTATCATCCATGGCTGAAGAGAGAAAGAGAGTGCGCGTCAGGAATGAACGCCCTTGTGCACCGCAGCGCCCGTAGCGGACTCCATGCAAACCAGAGCTACGGACGACGGGCGATGACGAGGGGGGACAAGCCGACAAGGCTCGCCCCTAAGGTGCTTCGCCCCTAAAAACTTGGAGGGCGCTTAAGCTTCGCCTTTGAAAGTGGAACGCGATAGCATTCAAAGATCCCTGAATGCTTGTCAGGCTTCCCGGCCAACTGCAGTTTTCTTTTTTTCTCCACCTTCGCCTCTGCGCGCCGCTGCCGTTTTACGCTGCCGTAAAGCCCTTTAACGCTGCCGAGGAGGCGAGCGCCATCTGTATGGTGTTTCTGCAAGTAACCTAGCCGGGCACGCCGCTGTATGAATGGTAGAAATGTTGGAAAAGGGGTTTGTGTTTGAGTTTCCTCGTAACAGAATTATGTTTTCTCGTATATTCAAATTAAACTCCTCCGCTATCATGCATGTGGGGTGTTGTTAATATCCCATTCGCACGGGCAGTTTGAAAGTCCTTTGAATCAAAGGGAAGACGCGCGCTGTCACATGGGCGCATCAAAGGAGGCCTAGTTGAAGGGAGCTTTGCATCAAGGGAGTCCGCGTTTGTCCTTTGAAATCTCAAGGGAATACTCTTGAGCCAAGAGGGCGTCCGATAGAAGAGGCAAAATTCTGTATAAATACGGAACTTAATTTTTTACCTGTTAAAAACAAGTTTCACTGCATTATAGCAGTTTCTAAGCACTAAACACTTTCCTGACACCCGCAATCTCAAATAAATGCGCCGGTACAGCAGCGCTGGCACAGCCTGTCGTCATCAGCAACATGGACACAACAGGGGTGCCATGTGCGATTCGGTTATTGGCTACTATGCATCGAAGTGTCCTGGTTTTTTTTTCGGTTTTTTTTTCTGCGTGTCGTTAGCTTTTGTCATTCCTCGTCACTTTTGCGTTTTAGGATACGTTGCGGTTTCTGTTAAAGGTTTCAGCGTAGACCATCTGAAGACCGTGTAGCATTGACACATATAGCTCTTGAACTAATGTTCCTTTGAAAGCTCTATGCTCCTTAACTTCAAAGAACTTTTGGTATGCCCAGTGTGACTGGGGTATAAGTCGTACTTAACGACGATTTTTCTAAAGTATTTTAATTGAGAAATTCAATTAGTTCACTAATGCATCTGCGCCATGCGGAGGGCCTGCGTGGTCGGGATGGTTGGGGATGATTTTCTCCGCCATGGAAGCTGGCGCTTACGCCAACACCGATGCCGATGCCGAATTTTCTGCGACACTGGGGTCCTCAACGCTGTCACGTTCAATGCGACATTTTGCTATTACCTGATCGCACATTTTGATTTTCCATTGATGTAATGGCCACCTCTTCGAGTAATTCTGTTCAAGGATTGGAATTATACTATCTGTCATAGACTATGTTTAAAGAATCTGCATAACAAAATAATCCTATAATAAATGCATTTTGTTGAAACTTTTTGAAAAATTTCATCAAACGCGAATTCGAATAAACCATGATCATTTAATCGGGATATAATGATATTATGAGCAATCACATGGTCTAAAAGGAAGAAGCCACTAAGACAACTGCCTAAAAAGATTACATTTGATCATGCCAGCCGCTTGAGGAGGGCGCAGATTGCTCCTCGGCGTTTTCTTTGTGCTCCCATTTATCTCGCTGTCAGCCACCCAAACAGCATCGTGTTACTTCACGTCCTGTTGTCTTCGCACCAGCAATTCCTAAGCATGCATGTGTGTATGTTCGCGCTACTGTGTCCCTGGGAGCACCATTTTTCCGTCGGCAGTGCGTGGAAACGAAGAATAACGGCGCTCGAGTCGGGTTTCATAGGCCGCTGCGGGAACGCTAATGTCATTCGACGCAGTGCGCGGAGCAAACGCTATACGACGGCAGTGAAAGCGATGTCTTACACGACGTCGCAGAAAATGAAGTGGAACGAAAAAAAAAGAAACTACGCCTTCGTTGTCGGCACAAACAATACTGTCGCGGTATTTTGTATGTCCTTCTTATATGGCGCCAAAAGAAAGTGAAACCTATTCTGTCCGAGCCGGGATAGGTTTGGGTGATATGTGACAGAGGCGAAGACGTTATAAACATGGTCCGGCACTTTGTGTCGTCGGTCGTATGACTGCTGGAATGGATGCTCGGGGCTGTGACTAAAGAAACCAAAACAGTGTTGTTGTAGTCGTTGTTCTGCGAGAGATCATTGTCGACAGTACCAGTACCGACACTGCCTTTTAAAGCGAAGATTTTTTTTTGCCTCTTCGCCCGACTTTCCGGGTGCTACTGTGATGGTCTTGCCGCTGCGTGCCGCTGGGTTTCTTGTATCACCATCAGATGGCGCTCGCCTCAGCGCATCCCGGCCGGCGGACGCCGCGGGCCGGTATGCGTAGTTTGTGCGTATGGAACGTGCTGCTACTTGCTTTCATGCGACAAAAATGCAGGTGCTGGCCTGTGGATGTCGCGTGCTGGGCGGTGATACTGTGAACATCACAATCGTCCGTAGCCTGAAAACAGCGCTTGCTGCTGGCGTCTCAACAGCGTGTTGGTCACGTATGCAGAAGGAGCACGTAAACACACGCCCGCAAAATGGCTACAAAGCGTGCACTCCGCGTCGAGTACACCAAGGCCCTTTTAAGCATCGCGTGGAACAGAAGCCTCTTCGCTACGCAGCGAAGCGTGGTATACAGACCGCGAATGAATGCATACAATAGATACGTACAATTTTATAACAATTATTAGAATTACGTACAGCCCCATAATTGAATTAAAGTTTAACACTTCTGCCCCCACGCGATGTGCCATGTGAGGCAATGATAATGCTAAACTCTCAGAGATTAGGAAGAATGACGCACTACAAAAATAACTAGTTATATTTTAGTTTTATAATAACTAATATGTTAGGCGAAATATTGATGATGTTCGTATATTCAGAATGGGAAATGGCATCAGAGCTCATGTAGTGTTATCAGAAGTGCTCATGAGAAAGGCAAAGGAAAAAATGCACGGTGATTATGATAGCTACGAGAGAACCGAAATTTTTCAAGTACAATGTAGGGGCAGTGTACCTTTGAGCCAAAACTTATAGGCTTAAGGTAGTCAAGCAATCATAACCAAAAAAAAAAGAGCGAAGAATACTTTCCGTGAGCATTTCATATCGCGTCTTAGATGATGAGAGGACGAGCAACAAGAATGTCATGACGTCAACGTAAGCCCGCCTCAGCAGTGAGCCGCAGCGTTCGACATTGCGGCAGGAGACCACAAAAGATGTCGTTCTCGAATGTGAGTTCTGCCCTTGCTTATTTCTCACATGTGAAGTGCAGAGTAGGATTGTTTATTTGATCACCGGCACTGCACAGAAGAAATTTACAGCATTTCGGACGGCGTTCATTAGGGGATGGAACAATCTATCCTGTGGTCTGTATACTGGCATCCTTGCTCATGCCGTGGCCGGGATATGAAGAACGACCAAGGGGGCGGCCACTGCTGCGCAAAGCCGGTGCCATTAAATGAGAGTTGCACGGCTAGTGGGGCGAGCGGTGGCTGTGCAACAAGCCTTTAACACCGGTGAGGCATAGCAGCTGCCACGGGAGGGCGGCGGTGTGAAAAGGGGAGGCGACGTGGGGCCCGCTGTAGCACCATCAGCAGACGACTGCCCCGGCTGCCACGTGACACGGACGCGGAAAGGTCGCTGATGCATTGACGTGCGGCCATCGATCAAAGTGCTTGACGTACACTGCACTGTGCGTGCGCTTGCCCCCTCCATGCTCCCCGTTTCGCTCAGGCTCGTCGCAGCTGCCTGATCGAGGCGACATTTGCCTTTGCGAGCTATTACTATGGGCGCTGCTGCCTTCGCCTGGCCGGTTTTAAGTGCTCTCTCAGAGAGGGGATATGCAGAACATAGGGGAAGATGAAGTTTTAGGCATTTTAGGTTTTTTAGGCAGAAAGGGGGACTAGGAGAGGTGACGGAACGGGAGAAGTGAACGTGGCGGGGAGAGTGCATGATGCGACCCTGAAGCGTGCGGCCTACATGCGGAGGGTAAGTGATGCTAATGAATCGTCACACCACCGCCTTGCCCGTTCTTCTGGAAGACTGCCTCGTAAAGCGCGTTGAGAATAGTGTTAGAAGTTTGCTTTATGGGTATCGATGTGGTAATGGTCTCTCTGGACTTTTCTGCGGTAGTGTGACAGGCGCGTACTTATGTATATATGCCTGGATGAAGAAGCAGCTCCAATCTGCATTGCTACCTATAAGTAGCGACAATGGCCTAAAGAGCAAGGCGAAAAAAGAAAAGAGCAGTCAGGCCATGTCAGGGAGAATTGGCTGGAACTTGAGGAAATGTAGAGAAACTTCTGACTTAACCACTGTGTTGTATTGCTTTTACGTGTCATGAACCAGCATTATTTCTTCGTTTTTTTATTTCATGTTGAGTAGTCCAGTGCATTTACCATTTTTTAGCACTTCTATGAGCTCTTCGGTGATTTTTTTGAGCATACTAAGCAAAGTCACCACAATTAAAGGAAGCAGATAGAGGAGGCATGAGAAGTGCACCACTTCCAGAAACCTCTTACATTGTCATTTTGTGGCGCTCCTGCTTTGACTATTACAATTCAATCGGTACAAAGAAAAGTCTTTTTTTCTGTAAATTTGGTGAGGAAATTTACACAAGCGAATGTCATTACATGGCAAGCTCTAACCAAATGGCACATTTACTTTTTACTTTTCCATTTCACGTGCCGCACAATAGCAGCATTGCACGATTAAAGTGAACAGATAGCAAAGAGAAAACTAAGCATGAATGAGTGGTAAGAACAGCCCACGAGAATTAGATTTCAACCACAATAATTGAGGCAAGAGTCTGAGCGGTGTAAATAAGAGTCAATCGTTGGGGCAAAACAGGCACAGAAATGGCAGTAAAAGTTCAGAGCCCTTCCACTACTGCGTAGATGGAAGCCATCGAAGCTGTGACTATGGCGGGTCTGCTATAGTGAGCAGCAGACCTCGAGCCAATGCTGACGACGCTCGAGTCAATGCTGATGATGATAGTATTTTTTACACGCAGACACAATCCTGGGGAACCTTGCCCTTAACAGCTTCGCTGTAAAAATAATTTATTTCGATAGAGCTAAATGTATCAAGTGTGAATGCTGCCAACGTGTTGCGTAATGATATCACTCGGAAAAAAAGCTCTCACGCACAGCTTGAAGAGTCCCATGGTATATACCTTATTCATTATACAAACTACGGCGATTTCTTTTTTATTTTTAGCTGTTTTTTATTTCTATTGTGTATATGAGAATTAAGATCTGGGCTGGTGTGTAAACTTAAATGTACCTTTTCGCAGAAAGAAAAAAAATAGTATGACCGTGAAATTTTGTGCACTAATTCCACATGATTGTGGCTTTATTCCAAACCTAGAAAAATTGGGTTCCTACATTCATCTCGCAAGAAACAAAATATTGCCCCTCACTTTCTCACGTACCGTGAGAGAGTCTTTAGAGTTAATTTTTTTTTTCAGAATTATAAGTGAAGCAGTTTTTCACACGTTTAGGTTCAAACTATTTGCAAGGGATTTCAGTATATTCTGTGAAAACTTCAGCGCAATCGGCCGGATAGCTTTCCAGAAAAGGTACATCAGGGTTAGAAAGATTTCAGAAATGTGATATTGAAAAAAACGCAATTTTATATTTAAATACGACGAGGCGCAGTTTTCGGCGCCATTTTTAAATGGCTTCAGCGCTCCTGCGTTCTCTTCACTGCACGGTTTTGCTCTGAACAGTGTGTATTATTTTAATGTGAAAGCATCACATGCCCTAATACGCGAACATCCGTTGTTCTAGTCGGCTGTGCGAGCGAATGAATGGTACCAAAAATGTCTGACAACGCAAGCAGTAAAAACAGGTCAAAATCTGGTAAATTGCCGCCTGGGTGAGAATCCAACTCCTGCGTGCGAGATGAGCACGCTTTCTCGAAGCTACGGCGGCTCCACGGTTGCGGTCGACGAAAGGTGTGCCTATATATTGCGTGCATCATTGCGCACGTCCCGTCGCAGCCATCTGGCTTTCTAAACGTGTGGCCTAGTGGGTGCGTCGCTGGGCACGTGGCGCCGCAGCCAATGCGGAGGAAATGATGGCAAGTCATGAGTGCATAAAGTAAATGCGTAAAAAAGTGACTGCTTGGCGCGATTTGACTCGACCTTACCGTGGCGCAGTTAGATCGCAGGCGAGGCTCGCGCGGACGAGGAACGCGTAAAAAAAGGGGGAAAAAACATGTTTCCAAACTATAATGCTTTCGCATTCCCACACGTAAGCAGTATTAAGTGTCTCCGCCGAAATTTTTATAGAAAATCAAATAAATAAATCGGTTTTTTGATGGCAAGCAACATGTTAACAAACCAGCGCGTCCGTAATTTTTAAACACCAGGAGGCGCTGCTCTTGGCGCCGTTTCTAGAGACGATTAGAGTACTGGTGGAAAAAAAGCAGGGAAAAGATGGATACGACCTGATCTCTTAAAATCATAGGCAGTGGTACAAGCTAAAGTTTTGAAAAAGAAAGATAATGAGAGGTATACAAAAATGCTAGATAAAGAACATGTGTAGTATACCTGATTAAATCAAGCAGGCTAGGTGACTATTTGTCGCCACCCCGTTTCAAAGGGGATGCCAATAAATCATTATCATCGTCATCATCATTTCTAAATGGCTTAGAGCGCTCCTGCGCGCTCGCCATTGCATGGTTTTGCTCCGCCCAGTGTGTAGTATTTGAAAGCGAAGCTTTATGTGTCTAGGCGAAATCGTATATGGCTAGGAAAAATCGCCTGTGTACACAAAACCGTCATCATCAGCATGATCAGCAGCTCGACCGTCATCGTCTTCTTCCGCAGCTGGCTCGTTGGCGCCTTCGGTTTGCGCTCGTGCTCGTGCTTGGCACGCG
Source organism: Dermacentor silvarum (assembly GCF_013339745.2). Lineage (NCBI taxonomy): Eukaryota > Metazoa > Arthropoda > Arachnida > Ixodida > Ixodidae > Dermacentor > Dermacentor silvarum. The sequence continues at coordinate 202,871,342 of NC_051155.1, forward strand.
CTCGTGCCATTGCTCCAGCGTTCGTCGTCATCATCTTCTTCTACAGCGGTCTGCGTTGTCGTTCATTATTCCAGCGTCGAATTTAACTTCTCTTCTGTCGTCGTAATGACGAGGCCGCGTTTACGGGTGTTTATTTTTGAAGCAATTTATTTTCGAAGAATCGCAAGCGGCAATGGTGGGCGAATGCCGCTAACCAAGCCACCGAACAAACTCGAGACATCCAACGCAAGCGACAACGGCGGACTGTGGGCATACCGTCAGTGACGTCGTTCTCTCCGTCTCAGCCGAACGTGTGTGTATCCTCATAATTGAGAAATACTTTAATGAACCCTTGTGATCAACCCAGTGATAAAAACCGGGGCAGCACGTTTCAGGTTTGCTGGTTAACCATCTTCACGGAATGGAAGGTCCGAGGAATTATTTTTAGTAATAAAATAAAAAAAATAGTTTTTTTTATCAATTTTCTCTCACATGCCCCCTTAAGAGATGTTTCGAGAACGAGGGAGCACAATTGCCCCTCGGGAAGCTTTCTTCAAGCCGTACGCAAGTACGTTGGCCTTTGTCATGTTTAAAAGACAAGTAATGTAATTGAAGTAAGGCTCGATACTTTTCTGGTGATTAAAAAAGGATGAAAAGAGGCCGTTTTATCAGCACGAACACCTAAGAAATAGCGTAAGTGGCGTTGCACGTGACCAGTGCCCAAGCCTGACTTCAGTTAACTTCTACACAGCGTTGGCGATATCCGCTAATTTTCAGTCAGTAATGTCTATAATTCTGACTCGGAAACATGCAGCAGAAACAATAAAGAGAGAGGCAGCGAATAGCGAATATGTCCCAGTGCTCCCATAATTGTATAGCGATCTGTTGATGATACACGGCTGTAGTTTTCGGCAGTGACTGACAAGTTGTTCACCTCACGACCCAATCGAGATAATCAACATACGCCTCAGAGAACTACTCTTAATTGATCTTCATTAGGGCGTGCCGGCAGCGGTACATCCAACTGAAACCGAAGGCATGGCAGGGCACGTTAATTGAATGCCGAGAGCACGGACTGACCGCACTCCGTTTCCTCACTGTGGGCATGGAGGTGGAACTGATGGCGGGCCTTCTCTTCCTCCGGCGACCAGACGGGAACCGACGTTGGAGACTTGCTGTTCACGACACGCGCCAGAATATTTCGCAAAAAGAGTTCATCGAATGCCACGTAAATAAAAGCATGCGCTATGAATTCTGACCGAAAAAACTCTGCTAAACTTTATTATTTTACTGAAATAGCAGTTAACACAACAAAACTGGGCTTGCTGTGTTTGTCTCTGTGTCCGTCAGTCCTCAGCATTAGGACATTGCTGTCATTTCATTGTCGTACCTGGGTCACCTCATCACACTCACTTCTAATTCGCCATAAACGAAAAAAAAAAAAAACTGCCCGCAACTGCCACTGGTGATCTAACCCATGCGCTTTTGTCAATACGCAGTTGGGAGATGTATGAGCTGAGCTGATTCGCATATCACGCACTCGGCAGTTTCTGCGCTGTTTGTGCTCCACGCTGACTCTGAGAGTCATGTGGATGTGTATCGGAGGTCACAAGATCCCAATAGTTAATACAGTAAAAGATGAAGACGACACCCTGCGCATTGCGATGGAGATGTTGAAAAAATAAAGACGTCTCTCTAATGAGTTCAGAGTTACAGAAATCACCTATGCCTACAGCGCTGAGAGCAACCACTCGCGAACTCTAACACTAGCTCATATGAAGTTCTGATCCCCCCAAAAAAGAAAAGTAGATTTCAATTTTTTTTCTCTTTTTTGCGGCTGTTACTCTCCTCGCCAATGTGGTAAAAGCGCGTAAAAATTACTGAACGGAATAATATTGCGCTACGCTCAGTCATCCGTCAGTCAAGCGTAAAAAGAAAAGTAGATGGACAGATATTGAGATCATGTTTAACGATTGTGCCATCACGCTCCATTCAAATTACTCAGTAAAAGTAAAGCTGTAAGCCATCAGGCAGCAGATTTTGTTTCTTCCCTCTTCATCTTGTACTTATTCTCCCCCTCCCCCCCTTTTTTTTGCTTTGTTTTGGAACTGAAGCCATTTATAGAGAATAACTGCAATGCTCCGAGCAAAATGAACACACCTTCGTGATTCGCTGCAGAGCGATTGTAACCTCTACCGGCAGGCCAAGGCGGCAGTTGGGCAGTGTGACTGTCGTGAGAAAGCGGACGTCTGTGTCGGCGTGAGCTCATGTTACTGCGCGGCGCTTAACAATCCAGAAGATATCAACGTTGGACGGTATTTCCTACTTTCTGAGGCACCCTACAGAGGTTTGAAGCAGCGTACCGAAGACCACAGACATTTGTTTGCAGACTTCCGGGTTCAACTTTATTATGTGCCAAGAACTTCTTGAGCTTCAAATATCAAACGGACAGCGTGAGTCCTCTCTTTGAGAGGAATGAAATGAGATTTGCTTCTTCAAAGCAGATTTCTACTTTTCGGCAGTTTGAGCTTCTCGGGCTTTCGACTGGTTGTTGAACAGCAGCTACCTCACCATCCTTTCTTTTCAGTTATTCTCAATAGAGATTTGTGAGAAAAGCCTCCCCATATGAGTTCTTCGTTCTTCACATATTGCTGCACCGAATCATGGCGTACAGAGAAAGGAGGATCAGAAAAATAGGATGAGTCAATTTCGGCCTCTTTAAACAGTGGGATGCTTGAGTGATCAAGCAACGTCAAGCAATCTTGCTGCAGCTGTAGACTTTATTATAAACGTAACACGATAGAGCGTTGGCGCGAAGGCTTTAAACAAGCAAGTCAGAAAATTGTACGCCTACATCCATTCTAAAGCAAACAAACTGACCAGCTGAACGTATGCAAAATCATGGGCGAGTTTGTGTCTGCAGAGAGTAGTAGCACAGAATCTGCGCTCCGGATGATTTGATACTTGTCTTTCCTAACGCGTTGTAAAGCATTATTTAGACTGCAGAGGAGCAAATTTTTTTCGAGAGACCCGACAGCATCAGAGGTTGGATTTGTGAAGTCAAAGAAGTTTCTCGGGTAATGACAAGCGAAATTACGCAGAGGGCATCCAATGTCAACCGGTTCCGGAATCCAGTTATCTATTCTACCTGCTATGTGATGAAGAAAAAAAAATGAGAGCAAAAGTATGATGCAGAAGAATATAAGTGATTGATATTCTTTTGATTTATTTTTCTTGCTGTACGCTCGCTATCTAAACCGTGCAATGAAGAAAAAGGGGAAACTTAAGGCTGGCCAGTGAGATTCTCTGCTTCAGTAAAACAGGTGCCCAAATTACAACATTCCATGCTAGTTAGCGGCAGAATTCCTTCGGCAGTCTGGTAAGTAAACCGTGTAATGACGTGCCCACCCTGTTATTGGTGTGAAAACAGGCTGTAATCTCGTGGCTTCTTCTTCATTACCCATCCTACTGATTGTTGCCTCTATCCAACACGAGCCACCTTTCTTAACGTTTTGCAGCTTGCCTCACTCCTTCCCCTGAGTATACTGTCGGTGACAGGGGCACACCGGGAAAGTCTGCGTTTGCTGGTAAATAGTACAGCGCCTCTGCCAGCCATGAATCTAGCAAGCGAGAATGCCGAGTCAGTCGATTTTCCGCTTCCGCCAGATTCGGAAAGGCACATAGCCTAGGGGTAAAATAGCAATCGCGTTCACTCAAGTTCGTTCACCTAGCGCAATGCCTGTAAATTTTAGAAAAAGGAAAAAAAAAGAAATGCACAGAATAAGCACAAATCTCACTCAGGGGTGGTGACAGAGAGATGTGGGCTTCATTCGTAGTCGCCTGCGGGCGCCTGATTTTAGTCGGTCTCCGGCTGACATTCAAGTGTTGCGAAAGTTTGATGCTCAACCTCGAACATTTTTTTTTGTGTTCTCTCCCATTCAGCGCTTGTAAGGTCACCTACCTTGCTAAGGAGAGTGCAGATTGCGGTTTCCAGCTGTAAACTGGACTTGCGAGGCGCACGATAAGGAACTTGATCAGACAAGAGAAAATACCGGTGTTGCAAGCAATCAGCTGAGGCCACTTTTCAATTCGGTGAAGAGCTTTCCATGACCGCTCCGGGTCCTTAGTAGATTCGGCTCTCTGCTTCATTGATACGATCAGTCTCCCTATAGTCAAGTGCAGAATCTCTCTCTGGTATACATGGAGGAATCTAGAAAGACTGACAGCAAATAAGTGAGGACAATTATTAAAAACAGAGCAATAAACGTTTTACGGTAGAAGTTAGATGTCATCACGCCGTTTTATTTATAAGGCTGAAGCACCAATCCCGAAATCGCCTGCGTTTAGCTACGAGCCAAAAAGAAGAAAGAAAAGAAAAGAAATAAATGCAGCGTATACAACTAGTTGGAATCTATATACAGCAAAGCTTTGTTTGAGTGCAAAAAGAGTCGAAGCACGAGTACACGCTCGCACGCACGTGCACTTACAAGCGCGGGCGCACACAAATTGTACCGAGTCTTTTGTTAAGCGGAATTGCTGACTACTACAGAGTACAACGGATGCCTTGAACGCATCATTGTTTCAGAGGCAGCATGCGCGTACGTACGTATAGCGCAGTTCGATTCCATTCTATCTGCAAGAACCGTTTTCTTCCTCATTACTGTGCAGCCGCAGATGCGCGAAGGCGAGCTTTCTGGGTTTTTATTTCTTTCCACCGTGGAGGCGAGCGCCATCTGGTGGCGATGCAAGGAACGCAGCGGCACACGCGGCGCGCGTGCTCCGCTGTGGTTGGTATAGGCCTATTCATCAAGAGGAGAGCCACGCCGCAGCCACGGTTGCGACACCCGGCGAGATTCGCTTCCAAAGCTTCGCGTTTCAAAACCTCTCACGTTATTTGCTGCGCTTTGCTTCTTTACAGCTGCCTCTACCTGGCATGTAAACGGAGAAACGAAGAATCTTGTCAGCTAATTCAGTTGGCCACACTACTGCGACTACGGCAAGCAGGGCGAAGAAGAGCACCGGGGAAGCGCGAAATGGCTGCGCATGTATGGGATGCGTCGCCATTGTCATTGTCGTTGAGAAAGTAAGAGAAGGAACTCGTGGCATCCGCGACTCCGGAAACAGTGCGCGTCGCCGTCGGAACGCCATTTGCACGAGGAATGTCTTTGCCTCCTGTACTTCTCTGGCGAAACGAGCGTAACAAGAAGAAAAAGTCGAAGAAGACAGGAACGAAATACGCAAGAAAGGACGGCCGAAGAGAGGAAGCCAGGGAGTCGCTTGAATTGTTGGCCTCCGCGTGCTACGCTGTTGCTTTGCTGTGCCTTCATGGGGTATAGATAGCAAGTTATACGCGACTCTGGCGAGCATCACGGGCCGCTGAAATTTGCAGAGACAATTGGTGGGTGGTGTGGCAGGGTTGCAGTCTGGATTGGGTGCAGTGGAAGTTGCATCAAGATTGTGGGGTAAAGATGATGTCGGTGGCGATGTGGTGGCGGGAATATGGGGAATGAAAGCAAGCGTGACGCAAGAAGAACCGGTTGATTGCTATGAGGACTGCAGAAAATGGTGCCATCCGACCACTCCGGAGTTTCTATTTCCGGCTGGAGCTCCCGCCCAGAGAGAGGACGGCAAAACAAAAATACAATCCGTGAACGGGATGGAATCAGGGATGGAGAAAACCCGTCGGAAACCAGTAGAGAGCGAGAAAACACGGTAAAACCAAATCCAAATCGTGAAAGGGATAAATAGCATCACTGATGGGGAAAGCCCGTCGGAAACCAGGAGAGAGCGGGAAAACAAAACCGCATTTGCATGGAACGGGAGCGCGGGCCTCATGATCTATTACACATATGTGAGAGTAAAACTAGGCGCGGAAGGTAGGAAAAAGAAATGCTACTCAGAAAGGCAGGAGAAGGGCAGGCCAGATAAAAAACACGCTAAAAACACAGATAAGACCTAACTGGACTTCTTAGCATCTTCCTGTTTTGCTAAGGAGAATAAAATTTATTAATGCCTCCACATAGCTAAATCACACGCTCTTGTATACTCGTGAATGTCTACTCAGAATGCTTCCTATACAGATTTATTTTGTGCATGAAATACGCTTCATCATCTTCCTAGCAATTCTTGATGCTGAGCAGAAAAATGAGTTTCCGTATGCTGAAGAAATGAGTGCTATTTTGGCACCAAACTGACGCAAACTTTTCATTCAGCAAACATGGAAGGGTGTCTTTGTCGGGGGATGATAAAGAGCTGTTGTATTTTTATTCCGTGGTTAGACTAACCGAAAGAAGGCCTTTGGCATTGCTTGGAGGATGTATCCGAACAATTGAAAAAAAATAATGTGCGATGAGTTTGTGATAGGAAAATGACAAGATGTCCTTTCTTCAAAATGACTAGCATCCGTGAAATGAACTTCGAATAGAAGAATCACGTTAAATTTCAGCAAACGAAGAGCATACCGAGTCCTAGAGCAAGCAAATACTCACCGTCCGAGAAGCTGAGCCAACACAGATGATTTCAAACTGGACAATCTCTAAGCATCCTCAACAAAGAACGATGGTGACGTGAATGAAGAGACTGAAAATGAAAAGATATAATGATAAGAAATGATAGGAAAAGGGGAATGATAAGAAAGTAGATAGGGCGCAACGGCTAAGATGACAACAGTTTTGCAGGACTCAAGGAGAGATAGAGTGAGAGAGGGCACTTGGTTGAACATCGGTTGATGTAGCTGCCCATGACAGTGGCGTTAAGAATCGACACTCAGAGATGGCTGTTCAATAGCCTGCACGTTCTGACGCATGGTCCCGCAGAGAAGTGCGTTTTCTCTTTTCATCATCTTCGTCACCTTCTGCTTTTAGGTGCGAAGCACCATACGCTCCCGGGCTGTCAGCGTCTCCTGTCGTAATCGTCGTTGTCATAGTCGTAGTCACGGTAAGCAAGCGGCTCGGGCTCGCGCTCGGCACGCGCTCGTGCCACTGCTCCCATGTTCTTCATCGTCATCGTCTTCCACAGCTGGCTTCGTTGCCGCTCATCATTCCAGCGTAGAATTTCACTTCTGTCGTTGTAATGGGGAGGCCACGTTTACGGGGTTATGAGCCATCGCTTAAGGCAGTATGACCCCATTATCGGTGCATCACTGTAAGCTTCGCACCTCCACAGGTTTCACGTTATTGGAGCTGCATTTCGCTCACTTGACTCCCCGCCCTGTCTTTGCGACGTGTCTGTCCAATCAGTGTGGCTGAGTAGGCTCGTCGTGAACGAGAGTTTTTCCCGTGCTAGAGAAACTAAAACCATGACTTTGCTTTTCGCCCGGGAGAGATGTGCATCTACTTTCGGAACAGCGAAAGGCAGTATCGCTATAAATTTCTCTCAGTAATCATTCGCGCTTCCTAATTGTAGGCGTGGAGTGTGGAAAGAAACAGAAAACCAAACAAACGAGACGCAGAAACTGTGAAGACAGTTATAAATGGAGGTTTCTCATAAGAACGAAGCGACTGCTAGAAAACTGGACTAAGAGTGAAATGGAAAAGAGAGTGCTAGATATAAAAGAATTGCAAGAAATGAGAATACAGGGATAAGAGGAGCACATGAATAACACTAGACCTGCAACATGGAGACAATGTCGTTACAGATAGAAAGAAAAAAAGTGGTTTTCAATCCATGCTGTGAACGTGGTTGATCAGTGAAACTGTGGAATCACCTTATCCGATAGACCAATGTGACATAAGAGTAGCAGATGAAATGATTGGCAGCAAGACGATTAAATGCACTGTATCAAAATATATTTATTTGAAACGGTATTGATAGCTGCTTTGCTGATCGTTGTGGTAAACACTGAGGTTTTCGCTTGCTACTTTAGAAAGATTCTTAGCTAAGTTAAATGTGTACATGACCTATGCTAACCGGCAGGTGCCAGCGCTGTGGTGAGGTGCAGGTACCTGCCACATGGTATGGACCTGCCAGAAAAATTCAGCCTTAAGCCCCAATCTCAACCCTACACGAGAGGACTCGGAGGCGGCCCTTCTTGACTGCTCGACAGACCTTCAAGCCCAAAGGACCTTGGTCCAGAGAGCCAGGGCGGCGGCTTCGACCAATGGGGCGCGGACTATGGACACCACGTAGTATGTAGGTTCCCACTAGGAGGTCCACACCCCTCTTTTTGTGCAATAAAAGCTTCTCACCACCACCAACACCAGTGGTTGGCTGACTTAGATTGGTGAAGCACATGAGACCAAACTCTTTCATCACGAACTGGACTAAACCATTTCTTCTCTGGCTTCCGACAATGATCACCGATCTCGACAAAAGCCTCCGACAGTGATCACCTGAGCCTGAGCCTGAGATAGCCTGAGCACGACGCCGTTGTACATATTGACGTTGCTGTTCCCCGTCGCCGCTCAACGTATTCATGCTACTCTGCGGGAGTCCTAACTATACGTCGCCTTCCCATAGCGCTATCACAAAGCAAATGAAATCAGTTGCTGGGCGGATTCTTATTTTACATATCAAAGTGTAGTAACATTACTACCTGGTTCGTGTGCTACAGTTCCCGCTTCTCGACAATTGCAGCTTATGCAACCGTAATATTTACAGGGCAGCGTATGAGGCGAACATTTCATTCTTTGCATTGTTCGAAGGTATCTTATCATCTATGATGTGGTTTTGTCACTCATTTTGTGCTTTTCTTTATTAAGACGAATACTGGAGTGTGTCTTGCATGTTTAATTCCAATTAAGATAGGCGCTATTCGCTTCAATTCGTGGAATGGCTTTCTGTCGACTGTTCTGTCGACGGAGACGAAGATATCCCGGGATCCGAGTCATATAAAGCTTCGCTGTAAAACGAGGCCCCAGTGGCGGCCTCCACCAGCATCACGGCTATTCATGTTTCTTCAGCTAGCGAAACATGACGTGGACTGAGGGGAAAAAGTTGTGGATAAATAACCGCACCCCACAGAAAACAACACGTAAGAAAAGAAAACGAGGAAATAAAGGTCACAGGCCTGCGCGGCACACGCCGCACAGTCACAGCGTAAGCTAGTGGAGCGGCTCAAGAGTAGCTCCAATTTCAGGACCACGCACACTAGGGTCTCTGCGACAAAGTCTCTTCGCCTCGTTTTGACGAGAAGGATCTGAACTGTCCGCCCGGCGTCGACGGCGTGCTGCACGCTTTATTGCTCTCTGCACAGCAGTCTGCTGAACCCGATGTTGCCTCGTTGTAGCCGCGCCCGTAGCTCTACGATTCGCTTCTTCAGCAGCGGTTCGTACCTTGCGAGGAGACGCCATAACGTGTACCGCAGAGGCACGGCCGCTGCAAGAGGTATCCAGAATACGTGGTGGACATCTCACATCAGAAGCGCGTTGATCGTATATGGTGATTATGAAGGAGGAAAGAGACGCTTAGATTCTGCAGCCCATCAGGGAACACGGCGCAGCGTCGTAGGGGGAGGGGAAGTAGGAGGTAAGAGGAAAAAGGCGCCTCGTCTGAATCGCATCTCGTCATCTGCGCCTGCGCACGCAGCGTTGGCGCCACCATACCAACTAGATGGCGCCACCATACTGGCGGAGGGTCGGGTCGTCCAAAGGCGGCGGCGGGCCACGGCGGACAACGACGCGAACCGAAACGGCTATTGGAAGGAGCCCATAACAGCTTACGCTGTAATAAGAAAGACGAGCAGGCACGAATGCTCTCATATCAACCAGCCGCCAAACAGTATTCTGCTGCCTCGTTCATGTCTGTTAGCATAGGATGCAATGAGTGAATAACCTCTCAGCCTCGATCACGTGGCTCTCAGCATCTGAACGTTCACCTTCACTGTCTTGTAAAACTCTCTCATAAACCAAAAAAAACGAAGGGGGAGGAGGAAAGATCACAAACAAAATTTTTGTTTGCTTCTTTGCTTTCTTTTTATATCTTGTAAGCGTCGCGTATTCTTGTGCCTTACGATGTGGTCACGGAAGACGAGTGTGGTACCAGTACCAGGGCGAATTCGAAGACTGAGAACGAAGAATCGCAGGAGAAACAAGATAATAAAAAAATGAAGATAAAAGCAAGCACCCGGAGATTGAAAAGCAGAGCTGAATTCGCAAAACACACAAAACAACTTCTGTCGCTGACAGCGCATTTCAAAGAGATAAAAGGCGAACTTCTCTGTGGGCGACACGCTCTAAACTCCGCCAGTATGAAAAGGCGAGTGGAAGGTAAGGAGGAAAGGAGGGGGAGGATAGGTGGGGGGAGAAGAGGCAAGGGGGGGGGGGGCGAAGGATAGGTGATTGCGGAAGCTAAAAGAAAGGGAAGAAAGGCGAGGAAAGAGATAAAAAAGAAGAGGCGTTGGTTGTGGTTTGAGTGACGCACTGATACGAGAAAATAAGCATCATCGGCGTCACCGCGGTTTCTGCAAAGAGCCGGTGAATACTGCGACATTTTCTTCATATTTACTTTAGCAGGATTGAATGTAGAATCTCCCGAAAAGCTTTTTTCTCAGACATTGCTCTCGTTTGCGAATGGAACGAAATCCTTCTCTTCAACCCTTTAAGACCGAAACACCCTTATTTTCTATCCTTAACATCCCACCCTCCACCCTCCTTCCAAGAAACGTAAAAGAAATCTATGTGAAGGGACCACAGTGCTAGAGAGAGAGCGTTGGTTGTACGTAACTATAGCATGAATATATATATATAAAGAACCTTAGCGCCAATATAGCTTTTTGAATTCAGCGACATCTTCCATTTGCTGTCATTCTTTCGTGTTTTTCTGTCTGTGCATAGTCATGTTTCAGTCTCTTGATTCAGTGCTTGAAACGTGCTTTAACTGAAGGTAAGTGGTCATTAAGCGTCTAGATGGTCACAATATATTTTCATGTCTTGGAAATAGGTCGTTACCGGGGTGCGATATCTCTGCTTTGAGGTAACTTTTGGTCGGCCAAGTGCTGAAGGCAGGAACGTCCGAGGTTAAGTTGAATCACCTCCCCGTAAAACTGGCGTATTCTGCCTTCGAGATAAGAGTGTCCTGATCATAAATTAAGTCAGCATTCGCTGTTTAAACAAGCTCATAAGCATCAGCATACGGTGTTTAAACAAGCTAATATCCAACCAGCAAGCTGAAATTCTAACGCGAGGAGGGCAGCGGTGATACTGTTTGATCGTGTGGCTTTTTACATTGATTGCCTGAATCGCCTATATATTACTTTGACACACAATTACAAAAAAAAAATTGTCTTATTGGTGTCCGCAGTTTATGGCATATGTGCGTTATGTGGAAGAAACTGATTCTGGTGCTTGTGAAATACTTCGCAGTTTTACCGCACTCGTTTTCAAACGCGTTTCTACGACAAATTATTGGACTGGGTGATAGAAATTTTCCTACGAAAAAAAATATACTCAAACCATGCGCATTTGTTCTTTCCCATTATCGCAGCAACTACTCAGGGAACAAGGAGCCGGCCGTCGTTTGTCTTCTAGGTCGACAAGGCCGAGTCAAGACAAAGCCTCTTTAGGCACTCCACGCCATACATAGTACGCCAGGGTGCTACGCGCCAATGGTGTTTGTAGAGCAGATTGACTTGCCATTTCGGCCGCTGGTCAAGGCTGTCCAGACAGAATTGAAGTCAAACGAGCAAGATGGGGTGGATGGAGTTCTGGCGGAATCGATTCACGTGGTTTCCCGGAGGGGAGTTAGTGTGGTGTCGTGAGGAAGGCGGTTAGTGAAAGGGGGTGGGGTGTTTTCGCCGTTGGAAACAATAGGAGGCCGCCTTTTGTTGCCAATACTAAACAACAACGAGTCCAAAAGGAGTAGCACGTTAGCTTGTTAAAGAAATATTGTTCGTCAGCTACGATTTCACACAACCTTAAATTCAATAGAGCAATCTAGAAATAGGAATATGGAGATGGCTCCGCCTAAAGCTCAGTTTTCTTGTCTAGCAACTGCTCATTTTCTTTTGAATATAGTAATCTGGCCGAGTTGGAGCCGCCAGACCACAGCACTAAGTGATATAGGAATCGATACACGCACTCTAATCAATAATGTTAGGCACTATTCTCAACAAACAGAACTGAGGTCGACGACCAGAGGGATCCGCGATATCATAAGAGACGCGAGGGGTCGCTGGCAGTGGTTGGGCACACGCACAGACGTTCGGTCGAAATGTTTGACATCAATAAAATAACCACGCGTGTAATCTAAGTGACTACAGGGCAGTGCTTTCCGAGTCAACGATTTTGCCTGTGCTTTCGTGCTGGGATGAACTTATACTGAAAGCCTAGTCTTTCTTCTTATGCTTCTGATGCTACGGCTAGAAAGGAAGAGGCAACAAGTGCCCGCGATGCCTACCTTCTCCGCAGCGTTACTTGTTCTGTTCACGGCATCACACACACACAGAAAAAGAAAGGATTAACTTAAACCTTACTATCTATAAGGTCATAGGATCGCGGTGACGAATCGAGGCGTTGCACGTGGGTTTACTAATTTCTGAGAAGCCGCCTAAACACGAGATGCAGGAGCACAACTTATTATCGTTGCCGCAACTCCGCAAGCTTAGAGCGTTACATAATCAGCTTGTTGGTCGTAGACGTCTTGCTGCTAGTTACAGATATCCTTGTTAAAATACCGCAACGTTCACCCTTAACTTCTATTTAACGAGCGTGGAGAACATATATTTTAAAAAAAGCTATCATTGATTGCTTTGTTGAGGGCACCATAACTTGACCTCGGCATAATTGACCTCTGCACTCTTTAACAGAAAAATTCTAGTAATTACGTAGCCGAAAGGGGAGGGGGGGGGTAGAAGTAGATCTCTGTCATGAGAAGGAACTTTCTCTACAGGGTTAAAGGTTGCAGTGCTCCCGAATAGTCGAGTACAAAAACCGTACACAGGCACAATCTACAGGAGGTTATACACAGCTATGAAGGTACAGAAAAAGAGCTCTTTCGAGAGCTCCAAATGATGTAAGTTGGAGATGCGAATAGAGCACGACTCCAGGATTACAGAGCTAACGAGAATCCTGATCTAGATGCCCTCATTACGGAGGCAGAAGTCAGATATGAACTTGCCACCCTCAACCCGAAATCTGTACCAGGACCTGATGGGATAACCAACAAAATGTTCAGGAACCTCGACCATAAATGCATCCTAGCTCTCACAGACTACATGAATAAGTTCTGGGAGCAAGGTGACATTCCTAGTCAATGGAAAGCAGCTCAAATCATCTTTTACCGAAGCCTGAAAAGAAACCACAACTGACAAACTTAAGGCCGATATCGCTGACATTCTGCGTCGGTAAACTCAGGGAACATGTGGTTCGCATACGCTTCACGAGATACATGGATGATTAAGGACTTCACCCACATAGCATAGTTGGATTTCGGCCAAAGTTATCGACGCAGGATATTATGCTCCGATAGAAACATCACATCATTGATGCGGGTGAGTGATTGAGTGAGTGAGTGAACTTTATTGGGTCCACAATAGACGCGAGTAAACTCGACGTCACCTGGCTAGGCCCACTCGGGGACCATGCCCACTCGGGGTGCGAAAACTCTAGACACCAAGGCGATACTAGGGCTTGATCTAACAAAGGCCTCTGACGCTGTCACCCACAATGGCACTACTGCAATATCTACAAGAGCTGGATGTAAAACGTAAAACCATACGCGTACATCAAATACTTCTAGGCGGATCATACGGCAATGATTACAATTGGATGAACAAAATCGGAGGAGATCAAACTAGGCAAAAGGTGTACACCGCAGGGGTCGGTCCTATCCCCCTTTCTATTCAACGTGCAATGATCGGTCTTTCTTCGAGACTCGAAAAGATAGAAGGACTCGGACACAGCCTATACACGGACGACATCACCCTCTTGGTGGGGGCTGGAAGCGATGGGCATGTGAAAGAGATCCTCCAAACAGCAGTAAACATGGTCGAAGACTACATCGGAGACAAGAGACTGCGACGCTCCTCTCAAAAATCAGAACTTATGCTCTATAGACCCACATGCAGGGGTTGAAAAAGCATTAAGGAAAGGCCGGGCATTGTGGTCACCGTAGAAGGCACGAGGACACCGATCGGGAAGAGCCTAAGAATACTGGGACTCCGCATATCCGAAAACGACCATAATGGAGAAACCATTATACTACTGGATAATAGTGCTCACCGATCAATGAGACTAATAAAGCCGAAATTCAATAATAACTATGGCATGAAGCAGCCGAATCTTATTCGAATAACAGAAACATTCGTAGTCAGTCGTGTCGCATATGTGTTCCCTTACATTAAGCTCTACGCTGCGGAGAAAATCCAAATAGAATGCACCATTAAAAGGGCGTATAAGCAAGCTTTGGGACTCCCAGCAAATACGTCAAACGAGAGGTTCCTGGCGCTCGGCATGCATAACGCGTTAGGCGAACTTATTGAGGCCCAGAGAGTGGCGCAGTATGAAAGATTAACACGGATTTGGACGGACACACATCTTAGACGACATCGGAATAACCTACGAAGTACAGCACGGACTGCGGAGAGACATCCTAAGGAAAATAAGGGAACATCTCTCAATACCTCAGTCCCCAGAAACATGCACCCGGAGTTTCACCAAGATAGAAGAATCGCAAGAGTGAGAGCTCTCTACGAAAGATGCAGTAGTGCCAGGGAGGTGTTCTATGTGGACGCGGCGGAGTACACAAATAGAGAGAATATGTCGAGAGTTGCTACGAGTCTAGAGGGTGACTCCAGAGTTAGTGGCACTGTAAAAAACAGGAATGGGAGGAATAGACTGCCTTAGCACTGGCAATAGCCTCCACGGAGGCCAACATCATAGTCAGCGACTCCAAGACCGCCGTCAAAAACTATGCCAAGGGAAGAATCTCGCCGGAAGTGTTAAGATGTTAGCCAAATTTTGTGAAGATCGAGATGTTTACATTATATGGGCACCCGCACACTCCTCCCTTCCCGGGAACGAAATAGCGCACAACCTGGCTCGAGAACTGACGAACCGAGCAGGTGACACGCAAATACTCGGAAAGGAGAGAGACCGGATGACTAGCTTTACCGAGATCACCAAACACTATAAATTGGGAAGGGCCCCTTTCCCCCTGGCACACTACTCGCTAAGTAGACGGCAAACGACGGCATGGCGCTTGTTACAAACAGATAAATATTCGAACCCGGTGGCCTACCACCTACACTATCCAGTACTTTACATCGATAGATGCAGATTCTGTCAAGAAAGGGCGGACTTACAACATATGATGTGGACTTGCCCAGTCACACCCCACACAGAATATAACACACAAAACCAGAGAGCAGTGGGAGGCCGCGCTGCTCAGCTCTGCACCTGAAGACCAACTTAAGGCAATCCAGCAGGCCGAAGATGCTACCAGAGCCAAAGTTCTCGAGGCCGTCATCTACGTAGAGAGGCCAAGGTCTCACAAATCTGGTGCACTAAAATAAATTTGATTCTTCATCCTCCTCCCGAATACAATTTAAAGTTGTTATAAATTTTGTTCCCATGCAACCAATTTAAGTTACTACAAGTGTTCTTATGAGTACAAATATTAAATATACATGTATATAGCATGTGTTCTTATGTCGCAATACTGAAGTATACAACCGGGCGCCAGTAACGTGTTCACTGGGAAAACGCACAATTCGTTCTATGTGAGCTGTAAAGTTTCACATCTCAAAATGCTCAGAGTGATTTGTATCTTCTCTTTGCAGCCGAGGCGCAAACAGTGACGGCGCTGGAAGGCAGCCAGGTGCAACTGAGCTGCGACATAAGCGCTCCGGGTGTCGGTGACTTTCCGGTGCGCATCCGCTGGTTCAAGGACTCCAATCCAAACCCCGTGTACAGCGTAGACGTGAATCCGAGGACGGGGAGCCTGTCGCAGATCCGCCAGAGCGCGCAGGGCAGCAGCTTGCAAGGTCGTGCGTACTTTTCGGTCATCCAGACACCAGCCGTGCTCAGCATCGATCGTCTTCGGCACGCCGACAACGGGTCCTATGTGTGCGCAGTGGACTTCAAGAAAGACTGGACACGGAAACTCACAACGCACCTTATAGTTATAGGTAAGTGCATGCGGTAATAACTTATTAACCTATTAGGCTATTACACGTGAATATTACGCATGGGCCAAGCGGAAAGCTTCGACAATAACTCGTGAATGTAAAGGATAAAGTAAATAATGAAAAAATTTATCTACGATGAATATTCACGTATGCCAATAGCATTTTGAAGGCCAAAATTAATTCGAAGAAATATAAAAGAGCCTGACTACGGCGTACTTCATGATAACAGTGTAGTTCGGGCACCGTAGGACCCCAGCATTAGACTGAAAATTCCCAGGTGGGGTGTGTGCCATGCCATGCGAGAATGTTTACTTGTCTATATACATCGCTGAAAGTGGGAGGTTCTAGGGGCGGCTCAAGGAGCTCGGAAAAGGTGACAAGTGGCAACACATATGTCATCGAGCACACTCGCTCAACAATGTGTTTCGTCATGTCGCGATATCGAGTTGGAGAAGGCAAGTGCAATTGCGAACATAACAAAAAACAGTATGGAATCATGCTTATTTATCTTGCTTCGCTTTACATGAAAACTATGGCCGATACTCTCGTCTGAAACGATGGTAATTTGTCACCAGTATATCGTAGGTGTCTCTGTCACGCCATAATGCATAAATAATTTACTACTTTTTGTGTCATTCTGAACAAGGCTCCCATGTTGGAGCTGGAACGGCAACTTTACAAAGTCTTTTGCAATCGGTGTTTGCTCTGTTTGGTTAATTATGTCCCGTATTCAGAAAAGTTTCTCGTGCTGTAATTGTTCGTAAGAGAAAATTCTATCCAATTCTTATGCTGGACTTATTATTAGCTAATGCGAGTGACCAATGGCAAAGATCAGATACGAACGAAAAGGTCTGTTAACTTGGGCAAATAATTTTATTGCTTGATTGTTTGTATTTATCTTCGAAACATTACGACTGTCTATTAGACTGGATACAATAGTGACTGCTCATGTATAAAATATACGATTCCTTAAGAAGCTACAGAATTCATCAATTTAGGCAGGCTTTTATTCAGACTATATGAGAATGCAGCCGTTCTGAATAATAACTCGGGCTCGTATTTTCTCTCTATAATATTTCTAATAGGAATGAAACATTTTACTTTCATTTGCATTTCTTACACGGTTAGGGGACTTTCGCATACAGTTAAGTAGGCACACTGCTCGTCGGCAAACCATGACATATGAAAACAAAAAAAAAACAAGGAGAAAGTTCGGGTAGTTTTCTGTCAAGAATGGCCCTAAATTGAGGCTAGAGATGTTGCTGAATGTACCAGCACGTGATAAGCACTTAAAGTTTTCGCCATTGCATACAAGCATCAATAACAGGAAATATATAGCCCAGAAGGTTATGTACGATCAAATAAATGAGATAGGCGTAGTATTGGAGAAACTCGTTCCGTACTAATACTGAGGCTAGTAATGATTCATGCGGCGTATAAAAATAGTCTACCAGGACAACGCACATATACAGAAAGGCTTTTATACTCGGCACTGAGCAGCCCGTACTTTCATATTATGTGCATTTCATTGTATAAATGACCTGACACAATCAACGTGAATATCACACATGTGGATTGTCTGTACAATCTCTACAAAAGGATTGCCTGTACTAACACGCATTTGGCTAAACAGCTTTCAATTTGTCAAGAGAATTGGTAAGACAGTAGGACTATTCTCCAAGGAGCAACTCATAAACTTAGGTATCCAGGAAGAAACGAGATCGTTTCTTGTAAGCAGTATATTTACATTTTCGGGAGGCGATGGCTGAACTCCTAAAAAACGTTAATTTATCAGTTAGTTTTTCACAGGCAAACGCGCGCAACATTATCCACCTCCAGGTCTCTGTGCGTACACATATGAAAACCGGGATTCGTTCAAAGTGCACAATTGCTATATCGTCTCAAGCAACATTACGAAATCCAAATAACAACAGAAATAAAATGGGCCCATAAAAAATAAGAATGGTTTAAGGCGAAACTTATCTGTGCTACAAAATTCTACACTTTCACTAACACTCGTCGACCTGAAGCAAAGAAAGGCATAAGATACTCGCATTCAATCTGTGTGTAAAAGAAGAGTCACAATGACACCAGGAAATCCTTTGTGATACAGAATAACTCAGCTAGGTGGTGCGGACGTCGCTTAGAAATCGTAAGACATAGGTCATATATATATATATATATATATATATATATATATATATGTGTGTGTGTTTGTGTGTGTGTGTGTGCGTGTGTGTGTGTGTGTGTGTGTGTGTGTGTGTGTGTGTGTGTGTGTGTGTGTGTGTGTGCAGAAATTCGGAAAGAATAACATTATTTTTAATAAACACCGATGGTGGTTAACTATCGCCTCATCTTTTGCGGTAGCCATAATGAACCTGTTAGTACTTGTACTGAAATCTTCACCTCTCACAACAAGAAAAAAAATTATATACACAGATTCAACGCACATACTTGAATCCATGTAGAGGGAAGCTTTCGTGAGTCCGTTTAATAAAATGAAATAAGTTCGCACATTTCATTTCTGCGTCTTTGTTGTAAAATAAACTGACGCGCGCACATGTGCTCTCGAGTCCGCATTCTATCTCGTGTGAGAACTGTTACATAGGGCTTGTATTTTGTCATTTCTAATTTATTTTGAATGCACCGCCCACTCCTCGACTAATTCCATCTTTGTGGTTATAGGCCATAGTATGGAAATTAACGTCATAATTAACACATCGGGGGGGGGGGGGGGGGGTCATCTCTAAGAGCGACATAGTTTGCATTGGCACGATAGCCCACATTCGATTGTGGCCTGTTTGAATTATTCTTCCTGGAAGATGTTCGTTGCTCGGGGTGGCTCGGCATATCTACCTATCATTCTTGCTCTCCAGAGACTATGCAATCTAGAACAAGAAATTTGACATTGTATGGAAAGATTGTCCTTTTGTCCCATCAAAGTATCTGATGGTGATAGGATTCATTTTTTCATATTTATTCAATGTTCGCTGTGGAACATAAACAAATACAGCATCACAACAATAATTCAGCATTGATCAATAGTTTCTGGCTTTTTACACTATCTGAAATTCGTGTGCCTAGGGAACAAATAATCCCTTAGTCTTCGGCCACGTCTTCACAGACACGTCGAGCGGGCGTTTTACTCCTGCGGCGGCCGCTTATGGCGCGTCTGAGTGTGGCCGCGTGGGCCTTATATTGAAAGCGATCTGCGATGAGTACACAGTCTAGGTGCACCGTTTCGTGTGCTCTTTGTTCTCGCTGCTTAGTTCGCGTCGAAGCGACAGGCAGCGCGCAGGTCAATTCACTTCGCTGGTGCAGCCACTCTTCCTCACGCCAGCGTTTTGACAGCGACTGTCCGCGCTTATCGAGTTAGCTGTGTTTGTGTTTGCTCGTGTGCGCGTGACACCATGCTTGTTAATTTAGTTAGCCAGCGAACGACTTCGAGTTTATACTGCCGATAAACCTACTATCCTTATTTCGTATAGCTTTCTTGTAACTTGCTTTCGCAATCGATTCTCCTCCTTTCGGGCGAAACTGCGACTTTCTTTAAGTATGAGCTATTCGCCGAGGTGGCAGCGGCACGCACAGAACCAACAGCCACGGTCTGGAATGTTCGTGAGGGTTCGGGAAGCAGGCTTCGCTTCAAAAGCAGCAATTATTAGTAAATTGCAATAAGGATCAACTTTTAATTAAATGGGCTACATGTGCTCGACTGCAATGCGCAGCATATACCTGTAAAGGGTGCTCCTCTGTATGGTAGCTAAGTAGTACGACAGAACCATTTTGTGAAAGGAAAAAAAAATGTAAAACAACTTAGACGACAGTTAGTGTGTGAGTGAGTGAGTGAATACTTGAATAAGGAACATTACTTCTTTTAATTGGATTAGCATTCCTTGCCTACTTCAGCAATTTTAAATCTATCTATCTATCTATCTATCTATCTATCTATCTATCTATCTAGCTATCTAATATCTATATATCTATCTATCAATCTATTTATCTATCTATCTATCCATCTATCTACCTATCTATCCATCCATCTATCTATCTATCTATCGGACGGTGGTGGTGATAAAACGACATATCCACCATCATCATTTCAGTAACTTCATCCAATCATCCTCATACCACCCTCGTCGTTCTATCGATATCGATTCTTAGTCATTCTACCATGATTAAGCTGCCGTTGTCACGCCGCTGTGATACCTTGTCATGCCGTCGTCGTGGT
Source organism: Dermacentor silvarum (assembly GCF_013339745.2). Taxonomy (NCBI): domain Eukaryota; kingdom Metazoa; phylum Arthropoda; class Arachnida; order Ixodida; family Ixodidae; genus Dermacentor; species Dermacentor silvarum. Next base: position 202,891,615 of record NC_051155.1, read on the forward strand.
GCCATCGTCGTGACGCAGCTTCATCATCCGATTTTCGTCGCGGCGTCCTCGCGACACCGTAGCCATCATAGAGCATTCCTGATATAGGCGTCGTCACGCCATTATAGTCATACACTCGTTGTCATCCCGTTGTGATGCCACGGTCTTCGTGTCGTCCTCACAGAGTCCTCGTCATGCATATGCAATAGTACCATCATCATGATGCCCTCGCGGTCATTCCATCGTGATCATTATAACGTAGACATCTGACTCTTGTTATGCTGTCATCGTCGCGATCTAGTTTTACCATCGTCCTTACTTCAGTAACGTCACTCCATTGTCGTGATGTCGTTGTTGTCATACCAACTTCGTTTTCCATAAACCCTTTGTTCTTCGTCATTCGAGCTTATTCATGCAATCGCCATTAAATTATGATAATACCGCCGTGGTCGTGCCACGGTCATAATGCGTCATCGTCAGACATGCGCTATCGTGCATCCGTTGTCATACCGTCGTCGTCATGCTATCGTGGTTGTGCCATCGTCCTCATTCCAGCTTCGTCCTCCGGTTTTGGCCATACTCTCATATCACGCCATCGTCACCGCACCCGTCGTCATTCCATAGTTCTCATTTCATCGTCGTCACGCTATCGTCTATATCATGGTCATAATTTGGGATTTTCATCTGATTGTCATCATGCCGTCGTCGTCATACCACCATTGTCGTTCCATTGACGTCATTCCTTCTTCGTCATTCCATTGGAGTCTTTGCGTCGGCGTCATACAGTCGTAGTGATGCCACCACGCTCAATGGCGACCTTGGAAAGCAAGTACTGTAGCAAAGTGGGATGACACCGAAGTATGTCGGGTATAGCCAAAGCAATGGAAGTCCAAGAATGACGACTGCAGATGTTAAATAAACGTGACTTCGAAAATACGGTTTGTCGCTGCATTGCTGGAATGGTGATCACATTACCATCGACAGTCATTGTGAGATGAGTTCCCTTGCAATATTTTAACTGCGGATCTGTTTAAGCCGGGCGTAATGTGTATGCTGAATCCAGAAATGTGGGCCGATCCTTGCGGCAGTGCAGAAAGGGTCCAAGCGCAATGACAAATAGTCCTGTGAACTAGCGAAGCTGAGCCTAGCTAAGTCTAGGGCAAGCATGGTTGGGACTACTTAGAATTAGTCAGTCATCGTTATCCAATTGATTGCCAATCAATAACTAATGGATAAATGATGAATAACCAAGAAATTCCGGAAAATGCTGAGGATGACTTGGTAGTGCTTAGCCTATCCCAAATACGTGGCCAATACCTTGCCATAGCCAATCGATAGCCAATAAATAGCTAAACGATAATCGAATAATAATACATAAATTCCGGGAAATGCTGGGAATGACTTGGTAGTGCTTAGCCTCTCCCGAAAGCAAGGACTAGCTAGATGCCCATCAGCGCCGCTGTCTCTTTAGCATTGCGCCACCCGTGAAACCTAGGCTATTTTTTTATTTAGCGGAAGTATATGCAAAGTACTCATTTCTCGTAAAATTAATCCACCCTCTCGTCTCGAGTTTTTTTTTTTCTAGTAGACTACACCTTCAAACCTTGATAACCCGTTCTGTAGCTAGAACTTTTCGCCGCCATTACCATTCAACCGTATGTGCGATACTGCGTTTTCTCTTTCTCATGATGATTTTTTTTCTTGTGTTGCACCTACATTCTTGGGGGCCCGGCGCGGTTTCATTTTGCGAGAGCCTTCAAAGTCGTTCGTGCGTCGGAGAAAATCCTGCCCCAAAAACGCCCAGAAGGGTTTAATATTACTCATCTCGCAGTATGAACAGCACTCAGAAATGGCCGGAAGGGCAGGCAGATAGCAATGGTAATAAAAAAATAAACGCTTCAAATTTAAATAAAACTTTCACTGAGGCGTCAACTGGCTTTGCTGGTGCGTTGGCTGTTTAGAAAGGTGATCCTCCTTTAGGAGGAGAGCAGCTTTTTTCCTCATTTATTTTTCTGCACACAGTTCCGTATATCCAGCACATCAAATATTCCATTACTACCCAGACATCCCGGTCCTTCTAGAGCCAATGAGTCTTGGTGTGGCTGGGGTGATGCTTTGACTTCTTGTCCCTCCTACAGCGTCTTCCTTTTCCCTGTGAACATCATTAGCTACCCCGCTAAATGTCTTTTCATCATGAGCTTAAAACTCGATATCACCGCGGTCTACTTTCGAGTCAACGAGAAGCCTGTGTCTTGGTGCTGGATACCGAGATCATTCACCACTGACCTCGCGTAACGCTGCTCCCCACTTTTATTTATTTTACCGTTACTTGGAATGACCATCTTCTACTGTCTACGATGCTGGCCACCTTGCTGGCGCTTGTCATAAATAGGTTTGCGAGGGCATTGACTACTGATTACGGCTATTAGGCACCTTGTAATATATTCGGGCTAAGAAATAAAGAACTGAGTTCAGCAAGTCCAAAGCTTACGTTGGAGGACATAGGTGATATCGAGGTCCTTACATAACTACGCCGTCAAAGTTGACTTTTTATTCATTTTCATGGTGTCGTACTTAGCATGCATTAAGTGTAAATTAGGTCTGCAAGTCGAAAAAAAAAAAGATATAGTGAACCTGTTCTGCATGTGGCAGCTTCTGTCGTGGCTAAAGTCGTGTACATACCTATTTTTTTAAATAAAAGCGATTACAATGCGATATTTGTCGATAAAATACGCGATTAAGGTGTGCTGAAAAAAATGGCATTGGAGCAGCTGTACCTAAGAGCACCTCGTTTTAAGCAGTCACTCATTGATACTGCGGTATGAACTCATACATACAGTTACTATGACGGAACAAACCTCTTACCTATTGAGCAACCGCAGCACCGTTTTCCCATCCTATTTCTAGGGTATTTATGTTCCTTACTACTAACTGGGGTACTTAGGTTCCTTACTACTAAAACCAACCCAGGGAGTGTTTGCAAGCGCTGCCACTTACATACCTTGGCGGCTGATTTGGAACATCCTTTCTGCCGCAGACGTCACGAGTACGCAATCTTTTTGGGTGAAGTTAACTGGTCAATAAACCCACACAAGCTACCTGAAGGCGTCAATTATGCTGGATTCGAGACCCTCGCTATGTAATGAACGAGCAGAAAGGGAACCGAGGAGCCCGATTTTTATTAATCATACTATAAGAAGCCAACAAACGACACCAAGGACAACATAGTGTTAATAACTTTGTACCTACTAAGTAATTTAAAGTATGAATATATATATATATATATATATATATGCATGCTTACGGTGGCCTGCAGGCAGGACCTCTGCCGAGGGAACTCCTGAACAACACCTCGCAATGGGGTGAACGCAGTTTGCAACATAGATCCAGGACCTGAAAGAGGGTTGACCTAATGCTAAAGAATTTCTCTTGCATTTACTGCGATATCGTCACTTTTTTTTGTTTGTTTATTCGTACATTGGTGCTCAGCTAAGCACCGAGCAACGACGCATAGAACAAAAATTGCCGCGTATCTGCGTGCTTCGCTGCAAATGTCGTCGAAAGACGGTAGTCTTCGGCCGGCCGTACTACATGAGTGCTGGTCTGATCCGCGGCCACCCGTGATGCTGTTCTCGTACCATTTCCGTCCTGGCATGATAAATGCAATGGAGGTTTGTTTGAACAGATTTCATTTTATCGCATTATTTCATCAAGCGGCCATTTATGTTTTGCCCTGCCTTAGACAGCGCTTCCTTTATGTTGAATCGGCCGCATCTGGCTGGCATTGATAAAATTGAGGAGGCGCTGCGTGAGACATGGACGCCATCTGGCAATACATCGGGAAACATGAGCTTGTGCAGAGGGTTTCCTTCCTCCATGGCAGAGGGCGCTCGTCGGCGCGCAGTCGGGGAACGTCGTTCGTCGGCGCGCATAGCATGGCATTTTCAGCGCAGCTTAAGAAACTAGGGTCTTTAGAGTTACGTATCTATGTATTTTCTATTAAAGGAACACACCTCCTAATACTTACCTAGTGATGTTGCGCCTCAGATATGCGTAATATTTACTTTGTGATCGATAACGTTCACAAGTATGAACAGCCGTACCAGTTTAAGTAGTGTGGGTGGTAAGCAAGTGGTCCAACTTTGGCCGGGTGGCTGAATCGGGTGACAGACAGACAAACAGACAGACAGACAGACAGACCAAATTTTCAGCGTTTAAGTTCCCCAAGAAAGACTATCGTCTTTAATAAATGATATAGGCGTAACTTTAGTGGACAGGCAGGTGCGGATTATAAAGCAAACGGGAGTTTACAATATTCCAGCATAGGTTAAGAGGAAGAAGTGGACTGCGGCAGGCCATGTAATGCGTATAGCAATAACCGGTTAATAATAAATATTACAAATTGAGTTCCAAAAGAAGAGAAGCGCAATCGAGAATGTAAAGGGGTGTGGGTGTTAAAGGTTAAATTAGAAAATTTGCAGGCATAGCATGGAGTAAGCTGACGAAAGATGGCATTTATTGGAGCTAGGGAGCCTACATGCAAAACAGCGCTTGAATGTAGGCTCCCTAATTGGAGCACGCTGGGAGAGGCCATTGTGCTGCAGTAGTATTACAATAGGCTGATAATGTTGAGACAGATGCTGGCGCTCGGGCATTAGCCGTGAGTCGGCAAGCGACATCATTATCGGCAAAAATGAAACCATGTGTTGGGATACATACCTAAGAGGGGGATGGATAGTGGGCCGAGGTATTCAGCCACAACTGCATTTATCTTTCCAGATTACTAGGCTATCTATAGTTCAAAAAATTCAGACTGTTTGTAATGCTCAGCTCGAACCTGACAGTACAACTCTGGGCCATCCAACGAGCCGAGGAAGCCTCTTCGAGACAAGGTCTCGGAACCGCGATCCGCGGCGAGTACCCAGACCCACTAAATAGACGCTGGACTCAAATTTGATTGATTTGATAATAAAGTTTACGTTCTTGTAATAAATGCCTTCTAATAGTGTGGTATATTTCGTAGCAATATACTGAATATTTGGGACATAATAACATATACCTCTTTAATATATATTTTTCTTTTTTTAAGGAACTATTATGAAACATTTTATGTAGGTAGAGAGATCCATGTTTACAGTGAAGCTGTTTAATCCGGTGGTTAGTCCGTTGAGTCCGGGCAGTCCATCGAAATGCGGCCACGGCGGTCGCATTTCCACAATTTAATTTTTTCTTATAATTTTTAAGTCCGGGGAGTGTGCGCAGGAAAACCTCGCCGAGTGATGGCGTCACTACGCGTCGCCTAGCAACGCCGAGCCTGGCGACAGCTGTGTAGGTGGAGCTAAGCCGTGACGTCATCGCGCGCTCTGTCGCTTTGCCCAGCTTTGCCCAGCTTTGCCCAGCCATGACGTCATCACGCCGAGCACCCGCATAGCCGCGTCGCCACAGCTGTGGTAGGTGGAGCTAAGGCGTGACGTCACTGCGATGATCCTCAGAATAATAGCTCCGCGTCGCCTCTGCGGAGACAGAATGCGGCACGTCTCCGTGATGAGCACATCGCCGTGAGAATGGGGCGACCGAAGAAGTGTGTTACTCCCGAAGAAGAGGAAGCGCGGCGCAAAAACCATCGTGTCGCTACTCTAGACTGGATGAGACGACTTTCGACCAACCCCGAATATCGTGTATCGTGAAGACGACTTGGACCAACCCCGAATTTGTACCAACCCCGACTTAGCCGATCCGAGATAAAGCTAGGTGGGATCGACAGCTGCGCTGTTTGCACAGTCTTCGACCTACTAGTGTGAAGCTGCCTCCATCTTTTTTTCAGGTAGTTTTGTATGCGCTGCGCATTTTTCTGGAGCAAATAATAATTGTAGCGTGGACTATTGTTTAGTAAATATTTACATACCACAGACATGTTTTAAGCCATGTTCTTAGGCAAAGCTGACAATAGAAAACGTTCTGGTGGCAACAGAGTTGATTTTGTTCAGTAGGTGTCAGACACATTCAGCAACAATTCACTGTATATATATATATATATATATATATATATATATATATATATATTTGGCAAGTAATTAAATTGCAGAGAAAATGTTCTTTTTGTCAGCAAAAGTGTTTAAAGTGTGCAGTGTCAGCAAAAGTATAGAGCTTTAATACGCCTGAGACATAGCGTTCAGAAATGGTTAAGCATCTCATAAACTCGGTGTCGATGATAGCCTTTAACAAACGTGTTTGCCACAATAATCTTTTTGATACTGCACTGTTTGCATTTAGATTAGTTACATGACTGTCGCAATCCATTCATTTTTGTGGCTAGGGTATTTTGTTACTACCAAATGTCGCTTTAAGATTTCAGCATAACTGCAATTTATATCTAAGACCCTCATTCCTCTACAATCATTTTAATTGCCTCAGTTGTCATAAAATAATAACCAATAAAACGAAGCGGGTTCTCAATGCTAACGATGCTTTATTATTAGGAGCTCTCTATTCCGAAAAAAAAAGAGGCCTTGGCAGGAACACTTTTGCGAAACGTTATCATGTCGTTACGTAGGCGTCCAACAACGCACATCTATCCCCGAAGGCATCGCTGAATACGTTACGAGGAAATGACCACTTCGAATATTCATAGGCACGCGTCACCGTCATCGAAGCTGAAGGCATTAAAGTTTTCGTGCTCAATTGAGCCTCACTAACCAGGCAGGAAGTAAGAACACACAACGCTGCGATACAAAAGACCAAAATACGTACTTACTCGCGACTTCGACCGGCCAGCTGTGGACATGAGAACAAAAGGAGCGAGAACTTTAAACCACAAGTTTTCCCTCGCGACCTGTGCCGCCGGCTATGCGGCGATAAATTTACAATTCCTGGTTTCCGAGCAGGCCTCCCAGAATTAATTAAGTGTACCCCGTCATCTCCCGCCTTGCTTCCATGGTTACCTCAAACCATCTTGCTTGATTTTTGTTTCCAACATGACGTTTTATCTTTCGGTCCCATGAGAACGACAAGCCTGTGGTCAACGCGCATGGGGCACGACGCGCTGTTCTCTACTAATGTACGATGGTGGTCGGGCCGCGCTGTTAATAATAATGTCCCCTGACGTGATAAGCCTGGGTCTCCTTAAAGTTGCAGTTGAAGGCGTGTCTAAAACAACGTTGCCTCGAGTGTAATACCATTTTTATTCTGTCCTTTTCAAATAATAACATTTCAATAATAACCTCCACCTCCTTTTTTTTCTGCATAAATAATGGTTCGCATGCAATGCATACAGATGGAGTACAAGTAAAGATGTGGTTGCCGGTCCAGTTGTGGCTCTGGTGTTTGAAGCGACCGAGCGGGTCGTGCAGTAATGCTACGGGCTACGTTTTTCGCGTGTTCTTCTGGTAACATGATTTCATTTCAGCGAGCCGGAGCAGCCATTCTGCGTCGCCTGTTGTTAACGTCGCATTCACGAACGATTGTTCATCCCGCATTATAATGGTCAAGAGCAAAATGGAAAAAGTGTGGCCGCTCGGAGACCGTGAGGCATACCTGTCGTGATTGTTTTTGATAACGTAAGCAAGAAGAAGAAAAAAAACTACCTCTAGACCATGATAGACAATCTAGAGAGTCACACTTTGTTAGAGCAAACAGTACTGGGACTCTGTTCAGAGCTTTGCAAGCACAGATAACGTGTTACAGCCACGTTTTTCTTTACAGAGCTTCATATACGACACACAATTATCTTGAAGTTTTTTATAGTAGTAAAAATCTCCCTCAACTTTCGCTTAAAAGATGCATCTTATATGATCTACCTCAACCAACCTAAGTATTGCTTGTAATACGTATTTTGGTTTGATTTGATTTGATTTTGATATGCCGTTCGTCTCGCTATCAATTTTTTCACTACGGTAAACTGGAGACACAGGACCTTAGGATCTGTTATTTTTTTTTTTTTTTGCGGATGGTTTTGCGAACAAAATCTCCAATCGGCAACCAACAAGAAACGACATCACTGAATGACCTAATAGGCTGAAGGCGTTGAATACTTATCTCTATACTGCTGTACCACTTAAGGTTCCTTCCTCCTTATTACACTCATGTATTCATTTTTTTCTCTTGTCATTCGTGCCCTCCGTTATGAGCTTACTTCGTAGTAAGTTATGCCAGCAACGCAGAATCATATTTTAAACTCACGCAATTTTCGACGCTGTCAGGTCATCGAAGCAAAGGAGTCTTGCCATCAGACAGCAATACCCGTGGTAAGCCATAACTTTATTTGAAGTCTTCTAAAACATCACATGTAACATCAAAGGCAGCTGCTGAACTGGTAGCCCTCCGCGCGGCGCTTCACTTCTTTCTCGAGGATTCATCCCATCCATGGTAAATCTTCTGTGATTTCAAGACAGCGCTCCAGAATTTACTCTCCGCACTACGTCATGGATCACATGCGCAGCTCGTCGCATAGATCGTACAAGTCCATCATCGATTAGTTGACGAAGGACAGTATATAATATTTAAATGGTTGGCTAGTCACTGCGGCATCCATGGAAACGATCGAGCGGACGCAGCTGCCCGGTCTGCCCTATCACGGCGTCAAGTGCGCTGCCATTCCTCTTTCGAGAACCGACGCAGCCATCGATGACAAAAAAAAAGCATCGTAGGCTTTCCTGTCTTTAAACAAAGCTGCAGGCTTGGTTCCTTATAATAGAAGCTTGTCTTCACGCACTGGCCGTCCCATTAGCTTGGCCAACGAAGCAGGAACGAGCAGATCTTACTGCACCGCGGCCCGCCTGCAAATCACCCAACGCTCATGTGAAATTGAGTCGGGGCAAATACGCCAGGGGTATAGATGTTGGATGACGGTACCATGCATTACATCTCGCGAAATAAATGATGCGACAGACACAAGGCCGCGCACGGGGCGGAAGCATGCATCTTAAAGGATGCACCGTGGCTATTTTTCTCCGCCAATAAAAAACTCGAGTGTTTTGCCTTCACGTCATTGTTCTGTCGCCGAGAGAAACAGCTACAAACATTATTGCGGGTTAGAGTGATCCCCAGTTACACGGCGCGAGGGCGCGGCAGACCATGGTCTCTCTTTTTTATTCCTTCTTTCTTTTTTTACCGAAGGTCCTATCAATGACCGAGGGTGGTGAGGGCTCAGCCACTCTCGCTAACTCTTCCGGGGACGTAGATGAGCGTGGGCGTGTGTGCGTGTGTGTGCGGCGGGAACTGCGTGCTGCAGCGAAACTGCATCAATTATTCAAGGAAACAATGACGCAACAATTACAACGCGAGTCGTGTGGCGAAAGGGGAAAAGAAATTGGGGAGGTGGGTTGACGAGGGAAGGACTGCCCATGCTTTTACCCTTCACCCTCAGCTTCTCTGCTTCTCACTTCCCACCTAAAGTTGTTAGCCAGTGCGCGGATACATCGTAGAAGGCGTCGGTGCTCTTTGTTTGAATCCACGATGCTGCCACATCACGTTCGGCCGGAGCCAATTCCCGCGGTACCCGCTTGGTGCGCTCAAAAGGAGCGACGCATGTAGGTGATAAGGTGGGGGGGAGGGGGGGAGGAGGATTGTATAAGACCACTTGATGCGAACATAGAGCGACGAGCAAGCAGGAAAGGAAGAAACAAGAAGCAAATGAATGGGGAGGAGGTTGTTGCTGTACTCGACACAAAGGCTCCGGCGACGAATTGCTAATTGCAGCGGAAAGAAACTTGTTCTCGATGGAGAGTGACGCGTCATGGTATGAGAGAGGATACGAAGTGCGAGAGCCATGGCTGATAAAAACAAAAAACAAAAAAAAGCAAGGCGGGAATAATAACCAAAGTTCTGACGCTGTCCGGCTATGCATCGCCTTGCCGCTTGGCGCGCGCGAGGTCTCTGCTGCGAAAGGTTCGCCGGCTTCTATGGAGTCGGTGCGCTCGAGTGAATGTGTGTGCCACTCGATGCTGGAAGAGCGGTGGGGCGTGAGTGGCCTGTGAGGCAAGTTGTGAGCTGCAAACACGCATGCGCTCGGATGGACGAACAACAAAGTTTATTTACACGACGTTTACGTGGCCCTTTTTAGTTGCGCGAGTAATCGTGCCAGGAAATATAATATCGGCCTTGGCGGCTCGTATTATGCACTTGCATTTGGGGAAATCGGTATGTTGCATATTGTTCCCTCTGAGAGGTAGCGCCTACTGGAGCAGATGCATCAGATTGGGGATTTTCATTCTTCCACGTCCAAGGTTACGCAAACACCACTGGCCAAGTATGAGATAATTACGGTAGATGACACGAGACCAATTCAACGAGAGCCTCTAGCGCGTGGCCTCGAAGGAACGTGATGTAATACAACTGAAGATGAAGAAAATTCCCGAGGATGGTCTGATACTGCTTCGATTCCCCATGGTGTTGGTCCAGAAACAATACGGCGGCTTGGGCTTCTGTATTGACGTACTACCGCAAGTTAAATGCGGTAACAAGAAAAAAACGTCTACCTGTTACCACGCATAGACGATTAAGTAGACAGGTTGTGCCTCGCACGTTTTTTGTTTTCCTCCATGGACCTACGCAGCCGGTATTGGCACGTAGAAGTTGATGAGAGAGATCGGGAAAAATCGCCTTCGTGACGCCTTATGGTCATTACAAATTTAAAGTTCTCCCTTTCGGTTTGTGTTTGGCGCGAGCCACTTTTCAGCGTCTAATGGACAGTGAGCCCCAGATCTAAGACCATGTTGTCAGTCACGAAGGTGTTCGACCTGACCCAGACAAAATAGACGCCGTCACAAAGTTCCCCGCATCATTTGAGAAGAAGACAGGGAGACGCTTCTTGGGCCTGCGCACATATTACTGACGGTTTATTGCGGACTTTTTATTATTACCTCACCGTTGACGCGACTAACACGAAAGGATCTTCCCTTTATGTCGGGTGATAAAGCAAATGGAATTTGGCTAGTAAGCCAACGTCTGCAAACACCCCCAGCTCTTGCGCACTCTGACCAGGACGCCCCGACAGCACGTCATACCGACGCGAGCAATGTAGGTCTTGCTGCCGTGCTGGTGCGGTAGCAAGACGGCTGCGAAGAAGTGATAACCCATGCCAACAGAACTCTCTCGCGCACTGAGGAAAGCTATTCCACTACGGAGAAGGAATGCCTCGCCGTAGTGTGGATGTTATCAAATTTCGCCTTTATTTGTGTGGCCGTTCATTTACCATCGTTGGCGACCGCCATTCTCTCTGTTGACTGACTAACCTAAAAGACCCATCTGGCCGATCGGCGCGCTGGAGCCTCAGGCTTCAGGAGTTAAACATGACCGTCGTATACAAGTCAGTAAAATAAACACACTGACGCCGACTGCCTCTCTTGGTCCCTAATCAAGCGCTTTGTCACCGAGGAGAAGGGCACGGAAGCTGCATTCTTGGCCGTCGTGGATACATTTATCATTTCATGATAGCAGCGCGACGACCTAGAACTGCTTCTGCTCATTGATTTCCTTAAAAGCCGAGATAAAGACGTCCCGCGATGGTTTGCACGAAGGATGGTGATTTTTGTTTGAGAGCCATTGTTCTCTATAAGAATATTTATCCGATGGGCAGCACCTACTTACTGGTCGTGCCACATTCGCTTCGCAACAAAATTTTCATATCATGTCATGATCAGGCCACCTCAGGTCGTCTAGGCTGCACACGAACACTGCCTCGACTGCGATGCAAGTATTATTGGTCGAAGCTCCCGGCCGCAGTTAAATTTCACGTACGCACTTGTCTTGGCTGCCAAGGACGCACAGCGCCACCCGACAACCTCCTGTTGAGGTGCCAAAAACTCCATTCGGCGAAATCGGCATAGATTTTCTTGTACCATTTCCAACTTCTTCTACAGGGAACAGGTTGATTATTGTCGCTGCAGCTACTTCATCTAGTATACGGAGACAGAGGCTACTAAGCTGGGTACAGCACCTGAGGCAGCTTGATGTTGCATCGGAAACGTCGTCCTTAGGCACACTGCCCCAGCAGTAGTAATTACTGCTAGGGGAACCGCGTTCATGGCCGAACTTGTAGACACAGTTTCCAAACTCAGCGGGACAGCCCACCGGAAAAGAACAGCCTATCATCCTCACACGAATGGACTAAGGTAACATTTGACCAAGACACTCGCAGACATGCTATGCATGTACTTCGACATGGAACATAATAATAGGGATGAGATTTTGCCTTGTGTAACATTCGCATATAACACTGTTCGACAAGAAACGACTCGTATGACAGTGTTATTCACGGTCTCGAACCCACGACAACATTGGATGTAATGCTGCCACATGAGTGTGACGACGTGTGACACCATTCAGCTTGATTCACGGTCTCGAACTCACGACACCATTGGATGCAATGCTGCCGCAAGAGTGTTACGACATCCATGCCGATGCTGTGGAGTTTGCTCAACGTGCACAAGAAGCCAGACAGCTTGCACGTGTTCGCATCCGCCACCAGCAAGACGAGGATGCAACATGGTACAATCGTCAGCTTAGATCCGTCGCCTATACATTCGGCGAGAGAGAGAGTAGGTTCGGATAACAATACAGCGTCGGAGAATTTCTGAAAAACTGATAAGACGATATTTGGGCATATACATAGTGATCCGACGCCGAACAACATGAACTACGAGGGCATTCCAGATGGTGATACTTGATCACGGTGGTGGAAGAACCTACTCGAAGTGGTGCATGTGGAGCGCATGAAGTGGTACACATCCAATTAAGTTAGGTTTTATTGTTTTGCACATGTACACGTTTAACTTGCGCATTGGGACGATGCTTCTTTTCTGAAGGGAGGCAAATGCCGCGTCTGTAGTGTGGCAAGGACGATAAGAAGACGATGTCTCGGCACCAAAAGGAAACATAGTGAAGGAGAAGAAGATGAAGCGACTAGTGCGTAGTAATAAGTTTGGAGAAAACAGCAGCAACAACAAGAACAATAACAACAAAACAACAAAAGACCGTTCTTCTTACTGTTACTGCTGATTAGTGTTTTTGTCCTTCGAGCTTCCGACGCCACGACAATATTTACCTCGCCATGTTTCGCAAGAGAGTAATTCCGACGTGCCAGGTAAGCCCAAGACAGTTATTAACGCTTCAGTAATTTTGGACGAAGTGAAATCTTGTTTCATATTAGTCGGCTTTCATAATGTGTGGACTTTACTTAAAAACCTGAACAACTGAAATGTCAGGACTAATAGGTACAGTTGGACACACTCGACTGCGATAAGGAACAGACAAAACACGCATAATACATGCTAGATCTTAAATCTCACTTTTGCAATTGGGGTGCGCCAACAATAAAGAGAAAAGGGTGTGCAAGTGTAGCAGATAGAGTGAAGTCGGAGAATGTGGAATATCTTTAATAACTCTGTGACTGAAGTTACCATGCACACGCCGATGAAGTTAAAAAGTGCTCACATAGAATATTTCTTTTCCGATATTGCATTACTGCGTTACCACTCTTTCGGAACTTCACGCACCTTCCGGGGACTATGCATGTCTGTGTGTATCTAACTGTTTGCCCGCCTACCTGGGTCAATGCGTAGTCGATTGTCGAATGGGTAGCGCATCGGGCTGTTTTGCTGAGAGAAGAGCGTTGAAAACCGACTGTCGAACCAACTGCGTGTGGCAATATGTATACATGTGCCGCTTTTCAACGAACCTCTTTCCCACCGACATGGATAAAACTGTAGGTTCAGTGAAACTCTGTGAACGCCTTTGAATTGCGCAGGCCCTCCGCGTGCGTGCGCGAGCTCACCGTGTCCTTCCCCCCTCCTCCTCTCTCTATCTTATCTTTCTATTTCCTCTTCCCCCATAGTAGGGTAGCCAAGCAGACGCATTTCTGGTTAACATCCCTGCCTTCTCTCTTTCTCTCCTCCTCCTCTTTTGACGCCCTCTTGAAGCAGTGGTTATGTGCCACTCGGTCGGTGCTGGCCTTCAATCCGCGTCTTCGATGACAACTTGGGTATCGGAACATGAGCCAGTAGAAGTGTGGCGCTCTTCAGTGAAAGTCTCAACTCCAACGTGGGTAGCTAGGTCATTCTGCAATGACAAAATTGTCCCTTAAATTTCACCGATGCTGAGTGGTATCGAACCCACGTCGCAGGGGTTACTCAAGGACAGCATCACGACGCTTTAGCGGGCTCTGCCACAGATGCACTATAGATATGTGCCACTGTTCAGTGAACGTCTTTCAAGCAAATGCGTCACCGAGCTACGCCATGATTGCATTGGGTATGTGCCGCTCTTCAATGAACCTCTCGCTAACTTATATCACTCAGTGTGGGCCAATAGGCGTGCGGCAAGCGAGGACACAATTCTCAGCATTCGCAGGCACTAGCGCGCCCCGCCTCTCGTCTCGGAGAGGCCACGCGCGGACTTCTGGGCAGTGCCTCGAGATGGAGCAGCGAGGCCAGACAGAAGCGCGAGAGGGGAGCCCGGTTTGACGCATGACATGTTTCTATAAGCGCTTGCACGCACCGGCGCACCATGCATTTCGGGGGCCACGCTCAGGCTTTAGTGATTGCACCACTACGTGACACCGAGTGTTCCCAGAAATGCGCGAACGAGGCATCTCGCAGCAGTACACGCACGCCTCATAACTCGTTTCGACGGTGGCAATACGTTGTGTTGCTATATTTATTGAATGCTAAGCGGATTAGCATTAGCATTAGCATTAGCAGGGATCGTAAGATGAGTATGCCGAACGTTTCATTGTTACCAAATACTGGAGCGTAAATTCAATTACCCATGATTTCTGTGATAAAAATATCGAAGTGGAGGACTATTTTATCTGCGTTATTTTAACCAAATAAGAACGCGTTTGGATTTTGGTAGCCCATGCTCCCTTCACATTTGGTTTCACACGGGTCTTCTTACCACCCTGACTCCTACTGGAATAATGAAAACTTAGGATTGCCTGTCCTACAAGCATCACAGACATTGCATGCAAGAAGTGATATCTATATTTTTTTAATGCATATCCTTTTTAATTACAAATGACTGCTCTGCGTGTGGTAGATAACTTATTTACTGCTGTACGGTTAAGTTAAAAGTCTTATTTTAGCAAAATGAGCCCACAAGAAGGAAGACACCGTGACGGCCAGCTGACGACACTTCCAGCTGATTTGCTTGGACTACAGACCCATGAATAAATACACAAAAAGGCGCATGTTCAGGCTAATCACAACGCTGGAGACAACCAGCGGTCGAAAAATCTCGTCTCCGATTCATAGAACAGAAGCAATGTATCACTTACACATCTATAATTTTTCTTCCTTATATCGTCCTAAGACCCATTGTACAATGCATTGCACATTGCCTTCAACGATTTTTCGAAATTCTCTTGGAAGTGATTTCGCAAAATATTAATTCTGGGTATGAAGTACGGTGCACGCACTGTACCGTAATTGTAAGGAAGTGCTTCACTCATATTCTTGCCATCCGCTTTCGAGAAATTTGACACTAAGTTGATCTAGACCTCTGTGTTGTCCCAGACGGCCGAAAGCAACCTTGAGGTGTGTTTCGAAATCACTGACATTGCGTTGAAATATCGGGCACTGCGGCGACATGGCAATGTACTGCAGGTAGTTCCATCTTTCATCTGTGTGCTTAGGCAATGAAATACAGTTTTTGCCATATCAAACATGGCGAGATGATGGAGATAGTTGTTATATTCACGTACATAGAGACGCAGCTTTTGGCACCTAACCGTGGTATCTAAATTTTTAAAATTGTTATTCACTTTCATAACATAACAGTAAACAGTAACGACCACCTTGAAGTGCGATTATGACCCATAGGTGTATTCGTGTCTCAGGAAGATATAGTATGCTTCCATTTGTATTTTTCTGTTGATTCGGGGTTCGGCACCCTAAATAAGTCAGTTGGAAGCACCATCCCTGCATCGTAAATGAGTTTTGCTTTTTTGTGTGTGTCTTAGTTGCGGCAAATATTTTTAGAAAATACCAACTAGGCCAAGATATACTTATCTTGAAAGATAGGTTAGGTCATACGTAGACAATATTGTTCTTACCTTCTGCCCGAAATAGTAATTTTTGACCTGTACAAAAAGAAATCAAAGAACACCAATCACGTTATGGCGCGCACAAAAGACAACTCAGGCTGAAACTATCCTCTTGACTAAACAGATCGCGTTTGATGTCGTTGGCCATATTTTCATAACAGTGACTTCTGTTACGAAAGTAGAGTGTTGGCCGAAAGCAGACCGCTTTGCTGTTCAATGTGCCGACTTCTCGGAGCAACGCCCATCTGACACATTTGACGGACGAGCGGGAGTCCGAGAAAAAAAAAGGCACCCAAAACTTTGGCTGTGTGCGTATGTGTACGGATGTGAGTGTACGAGGAAGAAGTGAGGACCGGAAAGTTAGGGAGAGAGGCCATTACTCGGCTCCCATTACGCCAATGCGGAAATGACACGGGCAGCTTTGAGAGACGAGGGCCAACAAATAGAGCATGCCACAATGGACGAGTTCATGGGATGAAGACCGATGGCAATAGAAAAAGAGAAAGCGTCAGGGTTAGCGCGATAGTGACCGATCGAGCAGTAAGCACGCAGATGGCGCAATGGCGCAAAGGGAAAAGTGGTGGCCTGCTCAGCGAGCGAGCGGATAGGTGATAACGAAAAGAAGATAAGCGTAAACATAAAGAAGTGAAGAAAGCACAGCCGCACATAAAACGACACGCTGCAGGCACTACAGACGTCATATGGCACAGGACACACAGACTAAAGACGGCAGCACGCGGGACAGATTACGAGTTCCGAGCACTTGCTTGGGGACGTATTCTGAAAAGTTCCACTTCGGCGATATTTCGCTTTTCGCCTTCAGGCGCACGCTGATTGGCTGTTTTAGCAAAATTGGACTAGCTGATTGGCTGGCTGAGCCCGACGTTATTCAATTTTGCTCAACCAGCCAATCAGCGCGCATCTGAAGGCGAAAAGCGAAATATCGCTGAAGTGGAACGTTTCAGAATACGTCCCTTGCACTCGTCTTTATTTCCAGCTTATGGAGAGGTGTTTCCTCACGCGTAAGCGGGTTTTCAATTCACTGGGAGACGAACGCTAAAGAGCGCGGCAAGGCATTTCTATCAGCTGCAGAATGGTCCTGGAGCCAAAGCAGCTTCGCGACACGCATTCATTCCCTCTCTTCTTTCTATGAACGTAACCCGTTGTTTTCCTTTGATTACACGAAGTATTCTTGCTCCTGCAAGTTCTTTATCTTCTTTTTCGCCTGATAAGGACCCCTGTAAGCAAACAAAAATAAAAATAAATAAATATAACAACAACGAGAAACTGGGCCTTTAAAAGACGTGGAGTGGAGTAAGCTTGGGTGATGGCACATTTGTTTCCACTCGTGAATTGTCTGCCCTGGTCTTGCATGGCCATTTAGGCCCGTGCAAGTTAGCTTTATCGACCGGAGGCCGCTGCCGCGTCCTCTTAACGACTTACAGGCTTTGCTTTAGCGCGCAGGCCATTATTGGATGCTCAGAAACTTAAAGAGCACCAAAGTTTGTCCCTGGTTTTAGGCTGGCATGATGCACATAGGCGCCACTCCTTTGATGTTTAGCTTTAAATGTGGTAAGAGCCAAACGAGTAAAAATTAATGTGCCCTCGTTATCCTTCTGTGTGTGCGTGTGTGTGCGCGCGCGCTTGTTCGTGCATATTTAGGCTTAAATAAGCATGGAGATGCTTTACATTCGAAAAGTAAGAAAAACATGGTGAATTTGCATTGACAGAGTAAGGGAAGGAAATTTAACACTAATCATACACTTGGCGGGCCACTAAAATGATTTATCTGGCGCTTCTGGTGCACTATACAAAAGCCATGAAGCGCGGATAAAATACTAACAACTAATATCCTGGAAGCTATAATTATGTGGGAGAGGCTCATGATTGGTCATGAGAAGACAGGGTACCATGATAGTGTCGCTGGTGGCTCACGCAGCTTTCATATTTTAAGTCTGATTACTTGTTTCATCATAAGAAGATTTATGAGAACTTCATCGGGAACCGACGAGCGAAACTATTTCGCTAACAAAGTTTTTGTAAAACTTGATGCAATTTTTTGTAAAACTTGCCCTGGTCTAATTAAAGGTTCTTAAAATGGTAGAATGAGCCCAAATTCGTAAGCCTTACGAAATATTCGGTAAAGTTGGCTGGTCTGGTGACAACTATACGTGATGATTCAAGGCTTCGCAATCTTGAGCGCCTGCTTCTGTATTTCTTTTTTTTTTTTTGCTCCTCCGCTATCTGTGATACTAATATATGTAAAGAGTCAAACAACAGGTCTGAAGAACACAGGAAGCAAACAGACATCGGGGGGCACATTCTGGACTAAAGGCGTGGAGTGCGATGCCAAATGGAAGCCGTAGCATGAGACGATTACACTCATAACAATTTTCAGCGCCGCCCCGAAATGCGATACATCCGGGCCTCCCCGCTTGATTAAATCGAACCGTGATATAGGAGGTATGTTTGGAGAGGACAACAATTTTGAAGCGGAACGCAATTATTTGACAGCGGAGCGGAAAACAATTGGCACCCGAAAGCGAATACAGAGCATAGCAGCGCTCTGCACAGCAGCGTCTACTTAGACGCTTTCCCTCCAACTTCTGGCTGAAGAAAGGAGGTTAAGAGAATGTATTGCTGTCGAAGCAGATAAAAACTGTAGGTAACTGTAGTAACTGGGTAACTGCAGAAGCAAGCCTTACGGTTGTAAAAGAATGCTCTCGAGTTGCAGGGCTGGCGTGGGCAGGAACGCTCCACAGCATAGTAGGAAGCGAGTGATAAATACTGAAATACGTGACCCTTGCAGAGTAAACGAAAGCGAAAGAAATAAACGAAAACAAAACCTAAGTCGAGGCTAGAGTGTCGATCGTGCTGTCGTCGAAAGCGCACTCTCCTGCGCCTTTTGTCCCTCTTTTGTGTTTGTTTTGTTGGAGTTGCCGCCACTTTTTAATTTCAACTCGCCCGTCGGGAGCGCGGCGCATTCCGAACAGACAGGCGGCGATTCATCTCCGGCATTCAGCCTGCGTGCCACTGTTCACGTTGAGACAAATAAAACAGCACGCACGCCCGGCGAGCGCCAATCAGGCCTAGGAATGCGTCCAATTTCGCTGGTATGCCCATTTTAGCGCCGCTCCTTCCTTCCTTCCTACCAACGAGCGCGTACACGTAATAGCCTACACTAGAGGTCCGCGTAGCTCGGGTCCCTTCTGTGTTCCTCTACAGCTAGCATTGATCAGCCGTGAGCTGCAGGGCTCATATAGCCAGTGGCACTAGCGGCATACGGTGCGGGGCGGCAGGGTACGATGCCGTACAAACATAAAAGTGATTGCGAAGTAGTATTCGCGAAAAACAATAGGTCTAAGTACTAAACAAAAGTATGATCACACAAATTCAGGTATTTTAAACAATAGGTGTTTCAAACGCATTCGCCGCCTGATCCGTTTATGTTCAATCGTTCAGCCTGGCTTCCACCAGGAATCGCTCCTGCCTGGTCACGGAACAACTGGTCAAAAATGAGTTTTGCGCAATGGTTTGAATTAATATAGAATTTATTTGTCAAAAACTCTGCATCTTCTTTTGAATGAAGGGAGTTTGTTCAACTAATTGGAAACAATTAGAATGATAGAGCGCGCCTAGATTTCTTTTCTGTTCCAAAATTTGTAAGGCGTTTTAGTTGAGGCTTGTATTGACAAAAAAGAGGGCATTGAATGTTTTAGTGGTCACAGTTTCGGAATCGCTAATGATCAAGACGCAGCCGCACGACACGAGATCAAAGGATGCTAAGGTGGCATCCATCCCACTTTTAGCAACGTTGGATTGAAATGTAGAATGGGATCAAGGGTTATTGAGTACTTCGATATCGTTGACGGACATGAATTGTGATGACTGTATATATGTGCCCCGTGTAACTGCCCTCAAACAGGTCCAAAGTACATGACGTAGTAACATAAAAGTGAATTTCGTCAAACAATGGCACGAATGGAGCATGAACTGGTGCAAAACTGTGATGATGACAGATGTAAAAACAGGAGTCGTGGACTTCGCCTCTACTACCTGTTCTGAGGCGTGAAATCACGGAAAAGCAAGACCTACCCGCCAGAAACACTTTCATACCCTTGCTTCTTACAGATTCCACACAAATGCCATCAAATTCTCGTTTTTTCCCCTGGCGATCACAGAATGGAATAACCTGACCCCCTCCATTACCAGTAGCACATCCTTAGCCCGTTTCTCTGAACTAATCGAATTCGATTTGCTAGCCTCAAAATTTTTAAACAGTGTTATATTTTTGCCTTTGTTCTCATTTAACTCAAGTGCCAATGCCGCCGTAACCGCTATCGCCGGAAATGCGAAAAAAGTACCCAATTCCCGCCGGGATCGAATCCGCACCCGCCACGTGGGAGCCAGATACTCTATACCACTGAGCCACGCAAGCACTCGCTATTGATCGGCGGAAAAATGCCCTATAAGGCAAGCGCGCAGATGCAGACGACCCGAGCCTCCCCCAGTATGGTGGCGTCATCTAGGTAAGGCGCTTGGAAACGCAGCATGAGCAGGCGCAGACGAGATGCGATTCAGACGAGGCGCGCAATAAAAAAAAAAAACGTGATCCCGAGCCTCTCCAGTATGGTGGCGCAATCTAGTTAAGATCCCTGCATGTAAGTGCCCGACATGTAAGTTGCAGTTGTAAGGCTTGATCGGGCTCAACAGACTGCCGTGCAGAGAGCATTACAAGCCTCAGCTCGCCGTCGACGCCGGGCGGACAGTTCAGATCGTTCTCGTCAAAACGAGGCGAACAGATTGCCGCGAAGACCCTCTTGTGCGTGGTGCCAAAATTGGAGTTACTCTTCAGCCGCTCCACCAGCTTACGCTGTCACTGTGCTGCGTGTGCAGCGCAGGTCTGTGACTTTTTTCTTTGTATATTCTTGCTCCTGTAGGTTACTGTATTGTTTGATTCCTCTCGTCGCTTCAAAGAGCCGAAGCTGCGAACAGCGTAACGTGAAATATTCTCCTTGAATTCCTGTAGGCGGCACCTCGCTGAGGCCGAAATTTAAGTCACTCCAAAAAGAAAACGGCCGCGATTTATGCGTTCTCGATACAACAGCCTGCGCACTCTCCCTCCACTTCGCGCCGAAGGAACGCACCGCACAGCGAACAAAGTTCAGCAGAAAAAAAAAACGAACAAAAAAGAACTTTAGGAAACGAGCTGCGTATTGAAAGCGAGCAAATATGCGCATTAGTCTTACCCGAAACACCGGAAGCAGACCGCAGACCCCACTGCTCTGTTCCGCGCCGGTTTATGCGCCGAAAGCGATGGGTGTTAAAGCACAGAGAAAAGAAGCGTAGTGAGACTCGTAACTCAAACCTTGGCAAAAAACGAGCGGAATGAAAGCGAACAGCCGCGGCGAGAAGCGGATAACAGCTGTTCAGAAGGCGTGCAAAGCGGGAGCGTGCGAGATGCCGGTCATGGCAAACACGAGCGCTACGGTGACTCTGAAACGCGCGCGTGCAGGCGGGTTTAAACACAAAAATTGTGTGAAGAATTCGGAAACGGGAAACACGGGACCGACCTACAGGGCAGGTTTTATTTCACGCGGTGTTTATCATTTTTTCATCGAAACGGCGTATATAAGCCTCGAGCAGGGCTAAAGCCAGCTGTTGCAGCTTCGGCAAATACTGGGCCCAGTGTTAGCACGCACGAAACGCCCGAGCGGCTCGTAGCCCAACGAAATATCTTCGGTCTCTTTAGCAGTTCTTACTTATGCTACATGGCTAGAAAGCTAGGCGAGGAGGAGGGGTTAGGCGTTGTGCCATCGAAAGGCTGCTAGGTGCGATAACGTATCGATTGGCAGGTTCCGAGACGTATCATTGGATCACCCCATCCAGCACGAAAGGCGTGTGAAAAAAAAAAAAAGCGTAGCTTCCACTAGTGGTGCAAGGCTAAAGAAACAGCGGAGCCGATGGGCACCTAGCTGGTCCTGGCCATACGGGGTATGCTTTCCCCAAATTTATTTATTATCGATCGATTATCTATTACCTATTAATTGGCGATCGCAAGGTATTGGCCACGTATATGGGCTAGGCTAAGTACTACCAAGTTATCCCCAGCATTTTTTCTCAAACTTAATGATTATTGATCGATTATCAATTAGCTATTGATACATAAATGATACAAATAGCTATTGATTGGATATCGCAAGGTATTGGCCACGTATGTGGGCTAGGCTAATTAATACAAAGTCATCCGCAGCATTTTTTCGGAATTTATTGATTAGTCATTGGTTATTGATTAGCTATTTATTGGCTATCGATTGGTTATCGCGAGGTATTGGGCACGTATTTGGGCTAGGTGAAGCACTACTAAGTCATCCCCAGCATTTTCCGGAATTTATTGATTATTGATCGATTAGTTATTGATTGGATTTCGATTGGCTATCGATGACTGACTAAGCTTAAGTTGTCCCAACAATGCTTAGCTAGACTTGCCAGGCTCAGCTTCGCTAGTTCACATGGGTATGTGCCATTGCCCTTGGACCCTTTCTGCACTACCGCCAGGACTGGCCCACATTTTCTGTTCGCGGTTGACACATTACGCCAGGCTTAAATAGCTCAGCTGTTAAAAAAATAAAGAGAAAAAAAAACGAAAATAACAGAGGCGTAAGCACGACAAACCAGGTTTTATTGACGCTTTGAGGCGAGGAAATTCGATAAGAGTGTGCATGGGTTTTCTGGTTTTCGCACACTACATGCGAAAGACCGAGCGGTGGCGTTTAAGGCGAATCATTAGCACGAGTGTATACATACCGGAAATTTCTAAGACACCAGACTGCGTGCTTGCATGATGTCATGGTGATCATTCTGTGGTGCCATTTGATGTTACTTTCTTTCGTCTTTCTCTTGATTTAACTGTCGCGTGTGCACGCCGGTGCATTGGTGGTTCTCTATAAATGCATAATTGCGTATATCCTAAACTTGCATCTCTTTGCTAATGCAATGGGACACTCCAGGCGAAATTTCGCTGTCGCCGTCGCCGTGACGCTTTGTTCAAGTGCAAAAATACCATACCCAACACTCTGTATACTGTGAGTGCGAGAGAAAGCGTGTGAGAGTGAGCCGAGAAGGATGGTGACCCGATGTGCTCTGTCTTCTCACATGCCCATTGTTGGAGCTCACGTGGTCAAGCGCTCTTATATTAAGAGCGCGCGTCTCCTCCTCTAGCCCCACCGTGGCTGTGCATGGCTGCCCTTGTGTCTGCACGACTAAGCACATACGCAGCCTGGAACCCGTATCTTGGAGTTAAAATGCGGCGTGTGGGAAGGCTGTGGTGACCGCATGTGCGCCTCTTCATCAGACCAGCATTGTGAGCATTGTGACAGCGAGTGCTAACGGTGATCGAGTGATGTCTTTTCACGCTTACCTGTATGTACGTGACACCATGCTTGTTAATTTAATGAGTAATTG
The DNA here is from genome assembly GCF_013339745.2 of Dermacentor silvarum. NCBI lineage: Eukaryota > Metazoa > Arthropoda > Arachnida > Ixodida > Ixodidae > Dermacentor > Dermacentor silvarum. The sequence continues at coordinate 202,915,097 of NC_051155.1, forward strand.
AATGCTTACTGCAATTAAAATGGTCAATAAAGTTACAAGCATTACTTCATGTAGTAGTGTAACACTTTGCTATTGCTATCAATGCTTCCGTTTTGGAGCGAAACTGCGACTGTCTTTATTACACCTCGCATGGCAGCACGGCGTACAAACATGATTGAAGTACAGCGAAACCTTTTAAATTAGCTTCTTGCCGTGAGCAACTTGAGCAGATTAGACACCCGCCATTTTACCGCATTTAAAGATCTGGTTGACTGGCCTCACAGCTTAGGGCACAGAAAGCACACAAGCTTTCTGTAGTGCAAAATGGTAACAGACTTGAGTGCCCGAATGCAGACTTGAGTCTGCAGACTTGAGTGCAGACTTGAGTGCCCGAATGCAGACTTGAGTTAACAGACTTGAGTGCACGTCGCGCCTTGTCTAGTCCATTGCATGATGGATTTGAACTTCCTTTTGTCTCTTTCAATTCCCCTCCCTCCTTGCACGTGCAAAGCTGCAAACTATAGGGTCAAGTTAACCTTTCGGGCTCTCCTTCCTATCTCTGTCTCTTTATTGCTTCGCGCTGCAAACGCCAGCACACTTTACCACCCATGATAGCTCCGTTGCAATGGCGTTTTCACGGGCTCGATCCTGGGCGAAATCGCCCCATTTCTTTGTATAGCATACCCATCCTCGGTTGGTTTGCCATAGATGAAGAGAATGTGTTTGTTCAAATTAGTCCCTGCATTAGACTCTGCATGAAATACTGTTTTTGACTTGGATCCAGACTATATGCAGCAACGTCTAACAACCTGCCATCATTAGACAGATTATACTCGCACGCCAGCAGTGGGCATGTGCTTACACAGATAACGATGGCGAGCCCAGTGAGTGTGGCGTTCACAACGTGGTGCCCTACAAGTCATATATATACCACAAGCGCATCACTTCAGCCTATACGCTTAAAGCGTCCGTGTGGTATCGCGCCTAATTTATAAGTGGTGACTGACTTGCCTCAAAGTTGACTGCATCATGCACATTATGACATTATTGTGCACGAAATGTTCAGTGGCAGGGATAAGTTGGTTTCAGCTTCGGTATCAGGTTTCTCAGGCCGCGTTGAGCGTTGCTAGGTCACTAGGTGTCATAGAGTAGTGCCGACTGCGCTATCTCTCGCCGAATGCCCTAAGCCTGTGGCATCAAAGACAAAGCGAAGAAAATTTGGCAGCTCTGCTCAAGCCTGGACACCCTAACGAATCGACACGAAAAGGAAAGAGCATGTCTGATTCCATTTTGCGTCATTTGTATTTCCCTCTGCACTGACGTAACAAAAAACGCTATTTATAACTAGATAAGTACTTTCAGAACGAAGCGGCTTGCGTTAAAATTGGCGTGCTTGATCATGTTGCTTTGCCCGGAACTCGTAGCTTAGAAGATCTACACGGTAACTGCATTTACATCCAACGATTTAATCCAGCACATGTACTCCACCAAAAACGACCAAAACTAAGGCCTATGGAGCCATGGACAAAGGGCTCCACCCAAGTCATGAGTGTCCCAGTCATGAGTGAACCCAGTCATGAGTGTCCAAGAATACCCTGAAGGACTACCATTAGAGAACCTGTCAATAGAGACTAATACAACCCTTGTAAATTTTGTTTGCTCTGGTGCGCCAAACTGGTGGCTCTGAGCCGCACCTCCGTGCCAAAGTCAACCAGGAAGTGTCGCTGGCTCCGGCTAGTGATCCGCCCATCTCACAAGCTGAAGGTAAACACGCGTGTCCTTTAACCTCAGCCCTTGGCACCCGCAGTTTTGCGTCAGAAGCGCCTGGCTTGCTCGTTACTGGTGTATAGGGTCTAGTTCAAGTCTATGCACAAAAATCGGAAAAACAAAAACACCAAAGCCCGTTCGCCTCCTTCCTTACCGCTTCCCGAAAGGTGCTGGCAAGCCGCGTAAGCAGGCGGGCAAGCTACCACCCTACGCGGTTAATTACAGCAGCTTTCAGCAAACACTTATATGACCGGCTTGCTTACGGTGCTGAAAAAAAAAAATAACGGCTAAACACGTTGTGCCATCGCCTACGTCGTCTCGCGAGGGGTCAAAGAAGATGCTTCAGCTGTTTATGAATATTCAATCCACGATACGTGCCGGTGCTCCAGTGATGGCGACAGCCGTGACGGCACCGCCAAAGCCCCTGCTGCGGATAACGACCGTGATGAAGCACGCTGAGCTCCAGTCCTTGATGCGCAGACTGATGCGGGCCTTCCGATGATCCCGCTATCCCCGACCAGAGGGCCCCGTCGGCTGTGCTTTGTTCCACTTGTTCGGTGCACAGTGGTTAGAGAGCACAAGCATAGTTTCTTCACTGAAGGAAGTGGCGACGTCCTGACAATGCGTAACTGTGCTGTCATCCTCGGAATTGTGTATACTGTTTGTGTAGATCCATGCAGTCCAGCAAAACTTATTGCCTCATGAAACTGTAGGTGGCAAGCCAGATAAAAAGAGGCTAAAGACGTGTGCATAGATTGCTTGATCGGGGAATGGGAAAAGTAATGGGCACTGCTCACATTGCAATGTAAGATTTTTTGTTTTAGGTGAGACACACGTCATTCGAAATGCATTAGCTCATCTGAATTCGACACATTACCTTTCTCCTGCTAGCCAAAAATGTTAATGGGGGCTACAACGGCATCTTGCAGTATTAGGAACCCAAAGGCGCGTATCGCGAGCAGCGACAACTATTTCTATAACACTGTAGTGTTGAAGATAACAAGGAAGAGCTGATTTTAGCACCTAATCACCTTTTTATTTTCACAGAAAACACGCTTATAAACGATATGTAACTTAGTCTGCTTGCCGTCGTTTGTCCTTCTTGAACAATTCGAGAGCTACTGCTTAAAAAATGGCATGAAAGTTAACAACTTCCACTTTCTTCTGTGAGGCATGCCTTGACTTCTTGATGTCGCAAATATACTAGCAACATTGCAGACGTGTGTGAAAGTGGGATAGTTGGTTCAACGCGCCTTTTCAGGTAAACAAATCAGAAAGCAAGGACAATAGGACAGCAACGGCAAGCTAATTCTAACATGTTAGTAATCATAGTCCTTTTTGGCTAGAAAAGAAACTGCTTGCAGTGGAGGTAGCGCTTAGTTTACCTCAAATAATGGAACAAGACTTTCAGAATAAAGAAAGGGCAAACGCGGAAACGATGCATTTATAAATAATGAAATGTTACAACATTAGTCAACGAATAATTCAATTGCACATTTAGGAACCCCGAAAAAAGCGCGGTGGATTGGCCATCACCATTGAACTATAATGCGATGCTGTACAGAACTGAAGGTACCGGGGCGAGCCTGCGAAGCCCGATGAGAGCGATACGAGGTCGCTCCGGGCTGAGTGATTCATTACGACAGCGCGCGTGACCTCGGGCGCGGACGCGACGGGCTGCTCCTCACAGGATTAGCCTTGTCGGGAAATGAAACGGGCCGCTCGGCACGGTGCACCGCTCCATGCTTGCCCTGGTCTGCGGCCCGTCGGGTGCCCCGTTGTATTAGGTTCGTCATGTAATCCACGACTCCGCCTCAGAGTATCCCGTTTGTGTTTACTGCAGTCATGACACAAGTTACATACCCCTTTAATTTGGTATGTATAGGATGGCGCAGCGCGCTGAGCTGTAAAGCAAGACTCGCTACCTGGCAGTCCCCCACAGAAAAGTAAAGATAAATGTTCAACTGGGGTCACGTGGCCAAGTTTTGCGATGCGGGGTTGGCTTGCCCCTTTGGAATACCAACGTATAGCGTAAACCGGGCCGAAGCAGAAGAGCACATGAAGGCACAAACATGGCGCCATGTCTATGTTAATGTGATCAATGCGTTATTTTTGTGTCCCCGTTTAATCTTCAACACGCTAGAGCTGTATATGTCGACGTGATCGTGCACAACCAGAAGCTCACCCAGATTTTACCACAGATGCAATTTCTTTAAAATGGTTAGAATGTGCACTATAATTTTGATAGGGGCGAAATACAAAAACGCCTAAGTACCGGCCATTGAGTGCTTATTAAAGAAACCATGGTGGTCGAAATTCATCAGTGCCCCTCCATTAAGGTGTGCCGCTTAATCGTATCGTGGTTTTGCCACGTAAAACTACAGAATTTAATTTTATTCCAATGAACAAAAATAATAACTTTTAATTGTTATTGCGGATAGCTTATCCTACAAGAAGGATTAGTTATTAAATTATTCGCTTAGTTCAAGGAGCATCAGTGTCTGTGAAACACAGGCAATTTAAATAGCTTTAATTTTAGCATAATTGTGAGCCAAATTGCTTTTAGATTTGAAGCTTGGGTTTCCCATGAAAACTTACCTTCCATTTACGTTCCCTTTTTTCGTCATACATCTCGCGTAAACTGTAGAAACAAAATATGACATTCGTCTGAAAATGATCTATTGAGAAGGATCTTCGAGAATAATAATATACTGTCAAGAGATTTCCAGGGCAAGGCATTGTAAAGCGCGCTTTGATGCATTCAAATATAAAATTTCCTAGGGAAACGGAAGTACGGTTTCCTAATATAGAAAGCTTACGCTTCTCTGCGTCGAATAAAATTCAAGGTTCAATTATACGCGGTAAGATGAAACAAATCTTATTTTAAGAGGCCATACTACACTAGTGAACTTCAATGACTAATGGCTACAAGATTACGTGCTTTACAATGTCCCGCGCCGTATCTCACTTCAAAAAAAAAAAAATGTCCGCTACATTTACCTAAGCTTATTGCTGGGCTTAAGGTTGTGGAACCAATAACGGTACATACATTTTCGCTTTAAAGATTAATTTCAAGATTCAACACATGAAATTGAGCTAACAAATATGGGCATAAGAAACGAACCACCAAAAACTGCACAATTATGGAGGATGAAATGTGGTAGTGGCTATATGCGTAAAGGGACGCGCAATGAAATAATACACCTTGGAGTGTGCCTTAACGGCAAGACATACCGGGCAAACACAGATACCACTTGGAGATAATACCTCGGCACGAAACGATACTAAATTTGCATATTAAGTAGAATGAACCGAAGAAGGTTGTAGTGTCAGCACAGCCCTCCAAAGGCATTAATCAGGTTCGGGTTGGGAAATAAAGCAGGAGTGGGAGGGGACTGACCATAGTAGCATTGCTTAGAGTTTGGCCCAGCGCAGCCCTCCTTTTCCTTCTCGTTCACGCTGCTTTCTCCTTTGCGCGTGGTCCTGTAGCTTCTTTCGCACTGTTCGCGGTCGAGTCGTGACAGGCATGGTTTTAATCTTTGGTGGACTCCTCAAAATAATCCGATGGCACAGAGTGAGCTTACGCGACCAACGTCGCGGTCTCACTGGCTATTGTCCGAATAGAATCAGCCGCGACCGCCGCCGCCAGGATTGCATTCTGAACGGGACATTTCTGAGGAGGACGTGACACATCAAACTAACCGATGGTTGGTTAAGGCAGAAAAAAGGGTGCAATATGGCACGTTATATTTTTTAACTCTCCGACGCTCTTTGGTAGATTTTCCATCCCATGAGCTGGGCCATGCCTTTTTTTTATTCTATTGACGGCGATTGTGACAGTGTTTCAATAACTTATTTTTAAGAAACAGGTTTCTTTTGGCTGACTCTGCTGCTGTGGGAAGTCCATCAATCAGCCTTCTGGAAATAAAAAGAAGGTATTGTGATGGAAGGAAACTCACCTCTTAACCTGCTTAGACACACCTAATAGAGAAGCCCTAGCTTGAAGTATCATCTATAAGAAAAATTCTAATCAGGCAAGTCGGAGAAAATAGGTGTTAAATAAACATCTCCATCGCTTCAAGCGTTTAACGAGGAACATGATGCTTTCTTTACCTATGTCTAAAGTAGTTGTAGTAGCAGCGACACATGCCGAAAATGATGCAACGCAGCACCATTGTCTCTTATCCTTTACAAGGACATTGGACATTCCCCATTTGACAAGAGCACAAAAATGCAATCATTCTGGCAATGACCAGCTTTATAATTACGTATGAGGCCTTAGGTAAGTTTAACGCGAGCACTTTGTGGGCCTCGTGGTACACGCCCGTCCAAACGAGGAAAATTAATTGGCACCTAACGTAAAGTATCTACGCCGATGTGTCTGTCTGGACGAGACGCGATGGCTGCACGCGTGGTTGTGGCACCTGCGCGCTGAAAAATTTAGGACGCTGCTGGTTCAATTCAAGACAGGACCCCACCTAGCAGTCTCGCTAATGCCATGCGACTCAGAGGTCACTTCGGAACAGAAACCAACTGTTACGGTCTAATCTCGGCGAGCATTCGGCAGGCTTTGCGGCCTGTCTAGGCGCATTCGCCTACTGCACAGGCTGTAGAAACTGCACACTCGTAATACCAGAAGTTTGGGCTATGCGTATCCCTGGCCCCTAGGATGATATAAAGCTCTGCTAAGGAAGTTGTTTATCTATTTTGTGTCGACCATGTGTGATAGCTTGGGGCACGTTAGTAAAACGGGTGGTTTAGCTAATTAGTTGAGTATGCTAAGAGAAGAAAATGAAAGTCCCTACGCACACTAAGCCGCTACACCTAGGCGTTTTCTCGTCCTAATCTGGTATTTGTGCTCTCTCTCTCTCTTTCCGTTTAGTTTCCGTTTATTTGCTTTCTTAAAGCTGTGTATATAAAAAAATGAAACGAGCAGTGAAGCTCAGGGACACACAAATTAAAGACGTTTTAGACTGGAAACTAATATAGTGCAGCGTGGGTAAACATAACGAAATATGCAATGCTAAGAATAAAGGCTTAGCCGTTGAATCTTGATGCAGAGTCCCATTCAAAATTAGGCATGTGCATGTTGGTGTGCAGCTCACAGCACACTACTCATGCTTTGTTTCGTCTCATCTGATCCACTTGTTTATAGAACTTTTGTTGCGGATTAGCGTATCTCTTGGCAGGACCAAGCGCTGCTTACGCCTTGCAGGCAGCCAGACCTCACTGGATTGATCAGAATCCGCAAGTTTGTGATTCTGAGAAGAGGAGTGAAAAATAAAGAACCTGTAAATGTCACCTGAAAGTCAAACTTCCTTTGCACTCACTCTGTGAACTCAATGTATCAAGAAAAAAAATATAGCTGATGGGAGAAAAAATACAGAAGTCAAAGGAAGGAGTGACACAACAAGCGTCGAGCTGAAGGGAAACCAAGCAAAACAGAGGGAAAAAGGCCGAGCCTCACGAACAAGTGCGTGCTCACGCGAATGTCTAAGTAGCAGCTGTATAAAAGGATGAGCGCGATGGAGTGCTTCCGGAGTGGAAGTTTGCGTGTTGAAGTGAACGTAAGGTAGCGGCCACTTTGAAAGAAGCGACATTATTTTGATCATTGAACAATCTGGGGCTTCATTAGTGCTAACGCATGTACATTATTTCATTGTTTGCCTGTTTAAGGGCGACTGGGATTTCTTACAGGTCACAAGTAAGCTTTCGGTTTTCTATGCGTTATGTACTCTCTTATTTTTAACGTAGACACCACGAATTCGACTTTTCGGCCCTATATATATAGTAGGAAGAGTCGGAACAACTTAATCGAAAACAATGCCCCAGTCCTCTTCCGTGGAGAAAAAGGAGGCCTAAAATGTCTGAGCAGATGTCTGAGCAAGGTCCATGCGATGTTGAGGGAGGGAGGAGTCCGTCATTCATTCCTCCGGTGGATCGCAGGTCTATGTACAGATATATGATTGAGGAAACCTCGCAAGCCAGCTGTCCCAGGCTATGCAATATAACGGGGGGGGGGGGTTGCTCTGAAAGCCCACCGGCGTGGTATGGGAAACAAAATAGGTATGACGTATGTGCTCGAATGCTACATCACGAATTTTAGTTATGGCAAAAAGCTGTTGGACTGGTTTCACCCATCGAATTCTATTCCCATTACACGGAGCGTAGCATTAACATTACCCCTTGCTGTCCAGTGTCGCGAATTCGCGACATACAAGATAACCGTCGACTACACATTAACGCACAATTATGAGGAGCAAGATTGGCTTTTGTGTGTTCTCTGTAAACGACTTCTTTGTTAAAATCTTTCTATTGCCACTTCCAGACAATATTTTGAATAAGACACAAACTTGCATTCAGACACCTATACTGTAGTCGAGCACGTACAATTATACGTGTGTGTGTGTGTGCTCTAATGATATACGAGATGAGACTTGTTGAAAAATAAAATTGCGTTTTGTTCTCATGCGCTTGAACATTTATTCTTACCGCTATAAACCCTCAAGAATGGGAATTTAGCCGTAGAATAGCTGGATTGTTTCTACGTCGCGAATTCGCCACACTGGGAATTTGCTCCTTTCTTGGTATACTCCCACGGTTGGGTGAGAATGAAGTGCGTGATGAGTAAACAAATAGAAAAGAAACGTGCTTTAGCAACGCTAGTGAAATGAGGTGAGCAGGCCCACTGTTGACGCCTGTTGTTGTGACACTGGCGGTGCTTTCAGTCCTCGGTTTCGTGCGCTCGGCTGCAATGGCGCCCTCAGGGTGTCGCTGTGTGTGCCGCTCGTGTGCTTTGTTTATTTTTGAGCGCGGGCGCATGGCTTGGCGAAGGGCTTCGACTAATTACGAGCTTTTGATAAGCAGAAGCGCTCATTTTATTTAATGAAAACACATTCTCTTAATGGATCAAGCAAGCCTACTGAGCACACGTCTTCCACCGGAAGGCGACAGTGATGACAAGAGTCTCATCGATGAAGCTTGCGAATACTATGCGTACAGACTTTTCTAATTACCGGTACGACGAGCGAGGACGATGAAAACAAAAACTGTAGTCGCTCCGAACGCGTGCGTCTTAGCGATTGAGAAGATACAGTGGACAAAGGTTTTACCGCAAGGTAAAGCATAAGGAGACGCGATCTGATATAGGCATCTTAATTGTAAACGTGAGCCTTTACTGCCGGAATAATATAAGGAGCACAATACATCCCAACATTCTGATGGGCGCGTGTTTTGCGATGTTGGGAGCTTCAAATGGCGCAGCCCTTTCACGTTTTGTTGTGGTTTGTATATTCTTCAGTAAAAAATTAATAAAATTAAAACAAGTGTCGAGCACGAACTAGAAAATTGGTTTGAGGTCTAAACTGGGTGGGGTGAAAAGCGCCGGTCTTTCACTCTATGCAGGCTCGCACCTCCTTTGTTCTCAAATGGCTCTCGGCGGCTGAGGGGGCCGGGCCGCCTTGCAACGGAAAGTGCCTTCGAGAGCTCGTGCCAAGCGCCCAATTAGGCAAAGGCGTGGTTGTCGCAGGGGGTTAACGCACTCTTTATCACAATATATAGATACGTTTGTGCCTGCATTTTATTTATCCTTCGGTATAAAAGAGAAACTGATCGAAGCTTTTCCGAGAGCCGGATATTTTTCGTCTTCGCACAGCCTCTTGTACGAAGGTTTCTTTTTTTCTTTAAAAAGCAATAAGAAGGCAAAGGAAAGAGCTGGCGACTAAAACAAAACAATTTTCAGTGTTCGCATCATCTCGGTACATTTCAGTACTTATTAATCTCGGCTCAGTTTTACCTGAGACACGTGCGGAATAAATTTCAGTTTAGTTGAGCCTGCTGGCGGACGTTCCTGGCAATATTGTGCTCGCTCATTTTTACTGAAGACGACACATGTTTACAAGGCATGCAAAAAAAAAAAAAAAAACGTGCGCAGCTTGCACTAGTGATGCAATACTGGAGTAAACAGCGGAGCTCGTGATCGACCTAGCTTCTTTCAGGTTTGACTAGGCTTGGCTAAGTTTTGCTAGGAAATGCTAAGTGCTGCTAGGCATGCTATTCTGAATCGGCTCGCCGCCTGAAGCGCAGATTATCGCTTGGCTGTGCGACGCACTTCAAGATGAGCGGATTCTTCTTCGGATGTCCGGATCGTCTTTGGTCGTCCCATGTCAAGGGTACATGTACTCGCCACAGAGTCAACGAGAGTTCTGCCGCCGTCGCGGTGTCTCCGAGCTTTATCTTCCCGGTGACGTCACTGCCAAGCGGCGCCTTCACACTTGCCGGGGCGTGGCTGTTTGAAATAGGGAGCCCACATAGGCTCCCTAGTTCGAAATCTGCCGAGCCGCCGCCAGAGGCGCCTGCTGTCTTCAGTGACACCGCGCGCGCTCGTCGCGAACGCGGGGAAACGGGGAAACGCGGACGGCGTCGGCAGCAGCTCTGCGCGTTGCCTCGTTGGTGCTGCTACAATTTTTTTCTCTCTCTAGCTCTCAGTGTTTCTTTTTATCTCTATCGTCCAGTGCTTGCCCCAGCTGCGTCTGTATTTACAATGAGTGTGCATGACGCCGGTGTGGCTCAGCAAACCTGCTTCAGCATATATTGTATACGCTGATTAGGTGGACGAAACGGAGCTTTGTCCAAAGCCTAGAGTACATGTAAGCGCTTTCGGAGCTAATTGCGGCTTCTTCAAACAGCGCGAGCAGCGTATGTGGTGCTTGTATTAAAAGCGGGGCTAGAATGTATCCCAAGCTGTCCAAAGTACCCGCTTAATAAGTAAATCAGGATTAGTGTGTTTTGTTCTTCGTTCTTTATCCGGCAAACACTTTGAAGGAGCGGCTTGTCATGTTTCTGACTCAGTGAGATCCTCGGTGTGGTCACTATGGAAATCTATGCCTAATTGCCCGCGGGTGTTCTCATATGCGATAGATTTGTTCTTGCTGCGTGCGAGGCTTGGAAGGTAACTGTTCTGTACTTTGTAATAGTTGGTAGCAAAGACTATTATCGCTAGTCACTCACTTACTCTGGGGACCGTCACGAAACGTTCAGCTTCGAACATTCGTGTGTTGTCGTGGTGTATAGTCGCAGTCTCCCATGCTTAGGCTCATTGATTCAAGAGTGAGCCCATTCACCTATTATTGAGATAGCAATTATATGGACACTCCAAGCGCATTTCTGTCGTCTACGTCACCGTCGTCGCCTTGAGGTTCCGTATGAAGTCCAACGGCGATAAAATCGTCGCTGCTCGCCGTGTACTGTATGTGCGAGTGAAAGCGCTCGAAGGACGCGCGCTTTCACGGAGAGCGAACGTACGACGCAGAGCAAACGCGACGTCTTGCGTAGCGTGAAAGGCCGGGGGGGATAAGAGGGAGGAAAGGGGGGGGGGGGGGGCGACGATGTGCTGCGGCACCAACTGCGTATCTTACGACCGGGCGCAAGGGGAACTGGCGACTCAATCTCTCACGCGAAAGGAGGAAAGCGGGAAGGCAGCGCGGGAGGGAGCGGGTGCTGCTTCTACTCGGCCAGCAACTGCGTACTTGTACTTTGCGCGGCTGCGGGCGGTCGCGCTCACCGTATCTTGAAAGCGATCTGCATACGGTTCCTACCTTTGTATGCGCTGTGCCTTCGCCGCTCAGTTTCCGTTGAAGCGATCGACCACGTGAACCTTCGCTCACTGCTGCTGCCGTCCTTGCTCACGGCAGCGTTATGACAGTGGCTGTCTGCCGTCATCGAGCGTGATCTATTCATGCTTGGTTGTGCGCAGCGACACCATGCTTGTTAAAGTTAGTAAGCCAATGTGTTCAAGTTTATACAGCCGATAAAACTACCATCCTTACTCCGTATAGCTCTTTATTAATTTGCTATCGCAATTGATGCTTCGCTTTTCGGGCGAAACTGCGACTTTTTTCGTTCGTCTAGAGCAAATTGCGCCGCGAAAATGGTCTATTGCACGTTGCAGGTTTTATCACAAGAAATGTGACAGGCATGCGTTGTCTGCTTTCCAGTCAGTGGAAAGAAGGCACATGGCGGTCGTCCTGCTTCAAGAGGGTCGTGCCTCATGTACTCCGCTGTATGAAGCCTGAGATGGACAAACTATCTCAAAGGAAACCCCGATAGTGACATCTATGTTTGTTCCTCGATATTGCGTGGCCACAGTATGCGTGGCATTAGTTATCCGGGCGGCGATTTATGCTGGAAAATAGCAAAAATAGGGGCGCAGCAACTCTTTTCTCGCGTCCACTCCTAGCGCCGTGATTTATGAACACAATTTCTTTCCCTTTCTTTTTTTTGTTTTCTCGTACTTTCCCTTTCGTCAAACCAGGTTCCTCTCTCGGTACCCCAAAATAAGGATCGACAGCAAATCGCAGCTCATGTTTATACAGCGCTAATAGGACGTCGTCGTCGCTAGTCGCTGCTGCAACGCCCTTCTCCCCTCTGCTTCGGCGAACAGCAATGAGGAGTCGTTAAATAAGCCTCGAGGGAGGCAGCCTTGGCGTGGAGAAACAAGCAAATTCGTCGCCTGAGGCACTCCGCAGCAGCATGGAACAGGCGCTTTAATTTCACAGCGGGGCGTGTGCGCCCCTTCGCGCATCTTATTCAAACTGACCGCTCTTTCTTTTTGCCTGTCCTTGTCTTCGCCATTCACACAGCGCTCCCCGGGGAGGCAGCTTTGTTTCAGACGTTCCCGTTGAAGTAATTTAGTGCAGCAATAAATAATAGCATTTAACCCGAGCGGCTGACCGAAGAACTTGAAATGAATTACTGTTATCGCCAATTTATTGAAATAGAGCAAGATGTGTTAAACAACGCCCTCCCTCTTCCCCTTTAACGAGAATAAAGGAAACGTATGAGCTCCTAAAGTCATGAAAAAAGAAAATTTTACCGAGATAATTTCTTCCAACAATTTCCTGACATGCTGCATCATTGTGACATGGTTGCAAAACAAGGAAAAATTCAAAAAGTCGCAGTTTCGCCCGAAAGGCGAAGCATCGATTGCGATAGCAAATTAGTAGACAGCTATACGAAGAAAGGGTAGTAGTTTTATCGGCCGTATAGAGTTGTAAATATTGCTTGTATTTGTAAAGTTGTAAACATTCGCTTACTAACTAAATAAACAAGCATGGTGTCACGCGTCCACAGATAAACATGAACACATCTCGCTCGATCACCGCGGGAAACTCGTCAAAACGCTTGAGTGAGAAAGCGCGCCCGCGGCAAATTGACCTTTGCGCTGTCTCTCGCTTCAACGCGAACTAAGCGTCGAAAGCACAGCGCAGACGAAGCTGCGGGCACTCGGCGCATGCATTTTGTACCCATCGCAGATCGCTTTGAAGTTGAGGCGTCCACGGGCGCACACGTAGGCCACATCGCTGATCGCTTTCAGGATAGGAGCCCGCATTGCAGCTGCGTGTGCAGCAGCTGCAAGAGCAGAACGCGACCCCCTCCCCCAAAATCTCCGTCGCCACCTCCGCAGGCCTCGCGCGCGAACGAGGACCGCGCACGCTTCCGGCCACCTTCCTCTCTCGCGTGCCCGAGATTAGGCTGCAGTTACCGGCTCACCCTCGCACGCTTTCATTCGCACACACAGCGTACGGCGCGAGGCGACGGTTTTATCGCCGTTGTACTTTATACGGAACCTCACGGCGACAACGACGGCAATGGCGACGGCAAAATTGCGCTTGGAGTGTTCATATAATTGCTATCGGAATAAAATTTACCGATTTGGACGATAAAGCAGGCATCAGCTAAGAAAAGGCGCAGTATTTCATTAGCTGAGAATGACAAGGGTGTCAGATATTTCGCCATGCAGCAAAATTCACAGAGAGGGTCAAACTCATAAACTATGATCCTACTTGAATGTTCTCCTTTGTGTGGTGCAAGCATAATGAATAATATTGCGGCACTGTTTAGCGCAACCTTCAACAACCTGCGAATAACTGCAGCACTGAGCAAGGTGAACCCGGGGTCATGCAACAAAATCATTTAAACAATCCTTTAATATTGTTCGAACTATTATATTTTTCAGACGTATTATGGAGATCAGGATGGATGGATGGAGGTCATGATTTTGTCTCGTTTCCTGATTCAGATGCAGTTTGATTGCACCACTTCCTGCCATGTCTTTATTGATCTGTTTTAGGCTGAGATAATTTATACCATGTCAATCGTCTTTCGATTCTATAACAAAACAAAGTATCTTATACCTGAAGCGCTAGTAGAGCTATGTCGAAATATAAAAATTCGTCGGCCCTTCCACTCCGTGAAGATGGTTAGCAAGCGATGCTGGAACGTGCAGCCCCAGTGTTTATCACTGGGTTAATCCCAAGGGTTTATCAAAGTATTTCTCAATTATGAGGTTACACACACGTTCGGCTGCGACGGAGAGAACGACGTCACTGATGGTATGCCCGCAGTCCGCCGTTGTCGCTTGCGTTCGATGTCCCGAGTTTGCTCGGTGGCGTGGTTAGCAGCATTCGCCCGCCCCATTGCCGCTCGCAATTCTTCAAAATTATATTGCTTCAAAATTAACTCTGACGTAACACAATGAATGGCTCATAACCGCGTAAACACGGCCTCCCCATTACGATGACAGAAGAGAAGTGAAATTCTACGCTGTAAGGATGAGCGGCAACGCGGCCAGCTGTGGAAGCACACGACGACGCTCGAGCCAATGCTGATGATGGTAGCTTTCTGTGGACAGACGATTTCGCCTAGCACTATAAAGCTTCGCTTTAAAGGTATCGTATGCTCAAACATGGGCGATGGCTGTACTGTGTTTTCATGATGTATGGTGTGTTCTTCGTGTTCAGAAAGTAAAAAATAAAATTAAAACAATTCAATCAAAACAGGTAATTCAATCTATCTTTTTTTCTTTCTCCCAGTACCTCCCAAGCGTCCCGTCATAATGGACGAAAATGGCACGAAGATTGACAACATCACCAGGCCGTACCTAGAGGGCGAAGACCTCACTCTGACCTGCGATGTCCACGACGGTGAGTTCCTTTCCTACACTAACTGGCTCTGTTTCTCGCTCAACTTCCTACCATGTTATTAAATATTGTTGTCTGTACACCTTTGCACACCATATAGGTTGCTGTTTTGATAATTGTGCCCCTCGTAACTTGTGTCACAATTGAAAAATCTGCAGGTGCCACGTGGCTGCACAAAACAATGTAATGTTGTTTACCGTTGCATAGAGTAAGTATGACTATTTTTTGTATTTCGCCTTATTGCATAATTAGTTATTTTTATTTAGTCAACTTCTGAACTATTACATTTAGAGTTATATTAAGAGCAAAAGTGTCATTGCCTTGGTTCTGTTCAGCTACGTGACACTTAAATATATTTTGAGAGAAGAAGGGAGAACCAAGGGGCTCGATTTTGTTGATCATGACAAACTAAAGCCAACAGACAATGAAGCCAAGCAAAGCACCGGGGAAATTAAGTGTGGTTAAAATTGGAATGCAGAAAATAATGAAGAAAAGGTAATGAAAGTGGACGAAAAGATAACCTGTCGGATATTCCACATCCACCCACCATGGTTCTGAGTGGCGCTGGCTAACACTCCTAGGGCAAGATCTATTAATGATAAATACCCAAGTTAGTGGACGAATTGATGGCCGTCACCGTAGCATAATTGTTAGTGCAACGCACGCGTAATGGGGAGGTTGCAGGTTCGGCTCCTACCGGTGATAAGTTATCTTTACGTCCACTTTCATTTCCCTTTTCTTCATTATTTTCTACATTCTAATGTCAACCACACTTAATTTCCCCGCTGCTTTCCTTGGCTTCATTGTCTCTTGGCTTTATGCGGTCATGATTTACATATATTTTAAATTTTAGAACTAGTTACGTGGGGCACCCAGTATATAGCTGAGCAATCTGTGCCTTCTCGTGTACAATTTCTCTTTCCCGAACGTAAATATGCGACTGAAATTCCTCCGATTAGGAAGCCACTCGAATTTTCAGAGCGAATACCAACAAAATAAGTTTATTAATTCAATCTCAGCGTAGCGGAGTTCTCCCAACTCCTTGATCTTGGGTGAATTATTAAGCTCCCGAAACTATTTGTAGATGTGGTATGCGACTGCTGCGGTGGATGTTCATGGGTGTGCGACCTTGTGAAAGGCTATACATGCATGCAACCAGATGGCAATTCTCCCAACGACTCGTTTAATGTCCGAAAGCTGGCCTGAATGTCAGGCGACTCTGGTTCCTCCCCATCGAGAGATCCGTAGAAAATACAAAAGATAATTAGGTGTTGAAGAACGATTAACGTGGCACCTTTACGTAGGATACCGTCATGGCAATTGACCAGTTAGCCGGTGCTTTGCCACCGGCTTACATGTAGGGTCTTCGTGAGGTAGCTTTTTGGGAAAAGACCATTGCCAGGGTCTGAAGCCATGCCCATTAAATGCTGCTGCGGCTTCCCAAAGTTACTGCTGTTGAAGGAGCTGGAATGACTCCAAAACACGTGGTTTAAGTATTCGTCTTACGTAGTTGGGTGTTTACATAAATGGTCTAACTCCTTTACCGGGGCTGTGTTTCTGGGCTGCATAATTACATGAAATTTACAGTTTCTAATATTGATAAGTAGCTCCTTAATCTTCACGTAAGACTGATGGTTGAGTTTCACTGCCTCTGTTTCAAAAAATTATTTTGCATACCTTCTTGTGGACGGCTTTGCGGCTGTGGTAATCTACATACTGCTTATCCAGAACATGAAATGTAGCAATTACTATCACTGTGGTGTGCCGTGTAGTGATCCAAAGGCTGTACATAAAAATAAAACAAGGAATTCCGTATTGAAAATTAAACAAAACACCAATATGAATAATAAAAACAGTATTATTTAAAGGCATCGACTCTTCCGATGCAGCTGAACACGTGCTTCTAATGACGTCGAATGAACGCATCAACGCGCAAAACATGTGGCAAGAATTGCCTCTCCAGAAGAGAACAAACACACTGTGTCCATTCAACCGCATTCAAATGGCCATGTATGGACGTCGCTTGAAAGAAGCAACGGGCCGAAAAGGTCGTTCAGCTCAAAGAAGGTTGCGCATGCGCAAGCATTTGGCATATAGGCGATACTTTGCGAATGATGACTTCGGAAAGCATTGCGTATTGCATTTTTATCACCCCTAACAGCCTTGAGATATGCTTTCTACTCTGTGATCATCTATGGATCGTTGAATACAATTCAGGCAGACAGGGTGGGCAACAGTCGGTGGTATTGCACAGTGATGGCACCGACGCAACGAACTAAAGGCAAAACGATCGCCTGCTCCTCGCCATGAACAACAACGCTCTTCGCTTGAAGATTGTGCCATTTCAAGTGATGTTTTGACAATCCTCTTAGGCGTATTTTTATATTTGAGAGCAGATCAATGACCGCAGCTCTGCGGCTTCTGGGCATGTCTTACAGTAGCAGCTGTGACCGACTGTGGTTATGAAAAGCGTAACGTCTCAGTCCAAGGGCAACTGTTCTTTTCAATGTCGTTGCTGGTCGGCCATTTGATTGTGGCATTCTGAAAGTCAAGAAGAAGATATTTGTGAAACTGAAGTGGCGCTCTTGATATTATAGTAGCGGCAAGGTTTGTCCGAATTTAGAGCTAATTATATTGTCTAACAAAATCCAAAGGGAAGAAAAAAACGTATCTTCCGGCTCTAGTACATACGTTGAAAATCGTTGTTATTATTTTCGTATACATCTAGGTGACGGTCACTACTGAGAATACCGTAGAAAATAATTTGTTTTGTCCAATGGACACGCGCCTTCAGCACTTTATTCTTCCCAAGTATTGTTATTCACAAATGACCGCTCAACGTGGCGTGGGACTAGTATCTAGCATTTATCCACAATATAATTTCCGGTCCTTTTCGTACAACGGTGATCCAGCGCACATGTTCCTCCACAGCACTCTAATCATAAATAAATTAAATTCTGGTGTGTTGCTTGCCAAAACCTCGATATGATTATAAGGTACGCTGTAGTAGCGGGCTACGGATAAATTTGACCACCTAGGGTTCTAAACACGCTCCTAAATGTAAGTTTACGATTCTTTTTCCATTTCGCCTAAATTAAAATGCAGCCGCCGTGACCGGGATCAAACGTGCGACCTCAGCAGCCAGACACCATAGCCGTTCAGCTACCGCACTGGGTAACACTTTAACTATCAATGTTTAGGCGGTGCGGGCTGGCAATAATATTTTTCTTTCCTTTTTTAGGCCCACACTACTTTATGTTTATTCTTTTGTGCTTCTCAGAATTATCCTCGTAATCCAGTCGTTTACAGAAACGTCTTGATAAACCCAAGAAACGCAGAACACCATGAACAAACGTATTGTTGTGGTCTTTGCCTCGACGAATATGGTGTTACATTCTTTCCAACACGCCTTCCCCGCGACTTCGCTGAAATCACTTGCAGTACGTATCTGCAAAGCTGCCGAAGAAAAGGGGAGAAAAGCAAACAGCCGGATTCTTGTGAGTTCGCCTTCGCATCTTCTCTTGCATGGCTACCCGAGACGACATCAAGCTTAAGCTCTCGTACAACGCTGGAATTAAAAGCGGAACTATATAGGAAGTTGCGGCGTCTGCAGTGACGGATATGCCAGAATAAATAGGGGAAAAAAATAATGGCGCAACATTCCCTCCCCAAAAGCGTATGGAGGAAAACAAGCGACGGCATCACGGGCCTCCCACTGCGCTCAACGAGAAGTTATGATCCACAGAGGAGCCGACGAGGTCTCGCAGCCGCCGCCACTGCGCACTTCTCATGCGGCGCAGACTGAGCGGGTGGAAAGCATTGTTTTCAAGCATGCGATTTCTGGCGCTGACGGCTTCGCACGAAGAAGAATGTGTGGGTCTCGCATTTGTCTTCGTTGTTCGCGAAGTGGGAGGGGGGGGGGGGAGGGGGCGGGGTTCAGGCACGCTTGCATTCGGGAATACTGCCTTTCCACGTTGCATAACTCAGCAGAGCGGTGCGCCAGAAACAAAACGCGCGCGCACTCGGGTGAAGCAACCCCGTTATTTTTTTTTCCCATTTATGCCTCCACTCAACCCGTCCAAATTTGCCGCAGACTTACCCTGTCGCTGTATTCCGTATAGGTTTCGCCTGTCGGCCAGTCATGCGCAGTTTTCAAAGAAAACATAGCCCCTGAGAAAGAGAGAGAGATACATTGAGACTGTTATAAGCGGGGATATGAAGACAGGCAATCCAATATGGTTTTTCCTTTGTCTGGCGGCCGCGTCCTCTGTTGGTTTGGAACTGCTGCTCCATTCCTCCCCCATTTTCCCGGCTTTATTCTGGCTTGCAAGTGACAGTCCTATTGATGCCATTAACTTTCCGAGCATCTCTACTGCTCGATTCGGCAGCGGCGTGCACTGCTGGCGCGGGCTGCATTATAAATGACCAGAACTTTTCTCGGCGAAGCCAATGTAGTGAATCGCGAATATCGGATTTGCCGCAAGCGTTTTCTAGAACCGCGATGCGGTTGCCGCTCGCCGTATCAAATGTGGTGGCTGAGGCACCAGCTCTGGGGTCCCGTGACTAACGTTACTGAAGAAAGCAGCACACGACATCCGTTGCTCTTGCTTCGGCCATCTTGTGTATTACCGGGCTTGGCTCATCTGTTTTGTGCTAACAGCGTTTGCCCTCGGCCCCGATGTGTGTTTTGGCCTCCAGAGACGATATTTTTTCTATGTGTGGTTTGTCTGTGTCAATTCAACTTTGTGCTATCTCGCGCATTCAAGCGTGAAAACATTTCTCCCCCCCCCCCCCCTCCCCCGAAATCGTGCCAAAAGGAGCGATATACATGTGAAAGTTTTTGCTTGAAGGTCTCTCACGCGCCGTTGCAGCATCATTGTGTCACGTGTGGCTCGATGTGGCCCCGACGAAAAGCTCTTCGTTTCTCTATGGGATGAATGCCACACCTTTCTGTGACAGTTGTGAGAGTGCGGATTCTATCGAACATCTCCGCTGCATTTGTCCCCGCTACGGCGACCAAAGCTTTCTACTCCGCGCCACGTTAGGCCACCTGGATTCAAGATCATTCACGGGGTCAAAAGTGCCTGAACCATGGCCACATGCCTCACAAGCCCGGAAAGCGATGCCTGCAGTTCCTGAAGTCAACGAACCTCCGTGAGCAACAGTGCTTTCGACGTTCACCTGTGGACGAAGCGACACCCTCAGTGTTGTCTCTCCTTCCTTGCTTTCTATGTTTTTCATCGATTTACCCCTTTACCCTGCCTCGGGTAACAAACCGTGGACCTGCGTCTGGTTGACCTCCCTGGCTTTCCTTAACTCGCATTTCTGGTTAAAATCCCTGCCTTCTCTCTTCCTCTTCTTCTCTCTTCCTCCTTTTCTTTCTCGGGGGAGATAGAGAGAGAGAGGCTGTCGCAAAGCACCGAATAGTGATGGACCTTTGTCTATCCTCCCAAATTGCCTTACGGTGGAGTGGCTTAGCTGCACGCCTTAAGCGAGCCAGTTACCGTGTTTCCGGCAAGCCGTGCCTGCTGCTTGCCTCAGTAAAACGTGTTCGTGTTTAGCGAACACAGCGACCATTCTTTCGGTTTTTTTGCACTTCTCTTTTAGAATCATCCTATTTTGTCGGCATGACACAGTGGCGGAGTGTTTGACACAGTGTTTATGCATGTGATTCTTGTCATTTCTTTTACATGTTGTGCTAGCGCAACAACACTTGCAGGTTACCCTTCTCCTTTTTGATACCTTTCGTTATTTTTTTTTTTGTTTCATTTCATCATAAGAAGGGAGGCGGTAAAATATCTAGTGTATATGGGCTTGTTTCTTATGTACAAATGAAAGCCAAAGACTTTTACCAATGCCCATTTGTTCACCGCTATTTACTTGTAGGTCGGTGCATATTTTCTACTGCGAAGTTAACTTGTAGCAACTAGTATTCGTAGTAACTTATGCAACTTTCAGTGCACACGTACACGTATAACGTTCGGAACAAAGACCACAACTAAGTGCGAATATAACTAAAGTCGCACTGTCTTAGGAAGCGATACGAGAGTTTATTTTAGAGAATAGCGCTGCCTAATAACATCAAGTTTACTTTACGTGATAAATAAAGTTTTTTTTCGCGCATATTTATCGCAGGTCAGCCAGAGCCCGTGGTGACATGGTGGCGCGGCTCGGAACTTCTACAGCAAGCGCTGAGCCGCACTTCGGGTGGGCATCCACGCGCCACGCTGTTTCGCCTGCGGCTTACGCGTGCCGACTACCAGGCGCGACTGACCTGTCGCGCAACCAACAGCAACATTACGCTGCCCGTGGCCACAACCATCGTTGTCAATATGCACTGTAAGTACACGCTGCTTTGGGTGCCAATTGCACGGCATGTTCGAGCCGACGCTGTGACACAATGGCATCGAACAATGCTGGAACATTTACACATTCTTAGAATTTATCACTACCATGATATCGTGATGAATTTAACGGCACCATTCAAACTAAGGCACAGAGAATGCAAAATATTTGTTGTCATATTTTACGTTAGTATGCAAACCGTTTTCAACTGCACGGGACGGTACAGTGCGCATCGGACTTCTATGCGAGCACAGTAACATGTCTCTACGGAAGCTACAATAATCCAACATCACTGCTGCGATTTGAACTTTCCTGTTTAGGTTTCATTTTAACACCAAAGTACTGTTCCCTCATGCCTAGCGCATCGTAGCAGAAATGGTAAAGAAGTGTAATTGAAACATCAATTCCTGATGCGTGCTACGTAGCACTCATGTCCGAGGGGGTGTGATGTGGTATCAGTATTTTATATAAAAGTAATTGTTTGACAATCCAATCAGGACTACAGATTAGGCACATGGCTGGCCTAATATTAGTCAGGCACGCGATATAAACAAACGCCAGAACACCAAGGCCCGTATTCACAATGGTGTTTTCACGCATGAATTGATCGTAACCTCTTGTGCCAGCCAATAGTGAGGCTGGACATAAAACTAGCGAAGGAGGCCGGTGAATGGGGCAGACATCTCTTACAAATAAAGAGCTTTGTGAATTCGGTCCCTCATTACCTCAAAAACAAGCGCTTGACTCATATAGAGTGAAGTAGAAATCAATAACCCAGATGTATTACCGAAATTGGTACCAACTGTAGTAAAATACCTCTTTATCTCTTTATACCCATCTGAGTGTTTCAGTAGATTTTTTTACTAGGTGAACTATGACGTTTCAATTTGCGCTTGAGCTCACTTTCGCACTTCACACTGTAGACAGAACACAGGGTAACTAAGAACCGTTTCTCGTTGCAACAGCGTTATCCGTATCCTCGTAAATATAGAGCTGGTTTTGGCATCTCTTATGAGCCCACCCGAGAAATTATCGCCAGCAAAGTAGAGTTTTCTCTGCCGAATTGGAGCGTGGTTCAGTCTGCGCCACTTGTTAGGCGATAGTATGATGGGCTTTTTGAAAACTGTATGCTTGTAGTTGCCATATGAACATATCTACTAAATGTATAGCCAGAAAGAATGTTTCATCCTGTGAAACCGATTCTCAAAGCAGGTGGGATCTGCAACCGTTTTGTGTAAATTTAACATCTTCTGCTGTAAATACTTTCCTCACCTGCACTATTTTGGGACAGGTTGTACATAGGACGGGAGCAGGGACAGAGCATGCTACAACTTACATAGGTTCATGGGCAAGTGTATGAGAGATAGTTTGTGAAAGCTTAGCATGGTAAAAACAAGCACAGGAATGACAAGCGAGACATGTCTTATGTCAATGTCTTATGTGTGTTCCTCTTTCTTTATATACTCAAAAACTAGCGCAGCGGCCTGCTTCACCGGGCGGACGGCCATTATGGTTGTAAGAACTAAACCAGCTGAAAAAAAATTGCCCGCCAATCCACCCTGTGAAGGTGGTTGGAAAGCGAAGCTTCTTACGGTGATTGCGGCGACTGCGGTGCCTCCCAGTGACTGCGGCGCACTTGATATTTCACACACTACAACGTAACTTTCACCGCGGCCTTTATTATTATTTACTTCACAACAATGTTCACTACTGCTTTATGATCGGTCTGATATACACTCAAATTTTCAGTTTTCACTGTAGTCACATTCTTTGCCAAGGGTAAATCAATGCACGTTCCGCGAATGCACGTTCTGCCGTCTTTACTTTCCGTGGTCTACCATAGTGGGGTAGTCTAGAAAATGAACCGAAGCAGTTACTAGGCTGGAAGGGTTTCGAATGACGTCAACCCTCTTTCAAGCAGCTGCATAAGCTTTGCAGCAGCTGCAATCTAATCTTACGGACCGCGCCGAGCCTGTTTCCGTTGTTTGCCCGCAGCCCTTATCATCCATCATGTTGGCTCATCACTTTGAAGCTTGCTTTTGTGGTTTTTCTTGCGAAATCGAGTGCTTAGTTGTACGCTGAATGCGTGAATTCAAGTAAGCTATACTGCTATACCTGCAATTGTTAGCGGTTCGTCGGGATCGTTTTCTGATTACAACGACGGACACGACAGAACCCTTGGCTGGTAGAGGTACAAAGATTCGCTTTAAAAATGGAGATTATTGATCAAACGAGCGCACATAGGAGGTAAAGCACACATAGGAGCAACATAGGAGGTAAAGAAGTGCAGGTGGCCATGAAAGACATTCACTCTCCTGACGACAATAAATTGGGAGATTTGCGTCGAGCAGCAAACAAAGAAACGAAACGTTTGATTGACTACTCGAAAAGAAACCGTTCGTTAGGCCCAAGTGGAACTATATGACTTGTGTTATTTGGATTGTTCTGCGGCTACTAAGACTGAAATGTGCGCTATCAGTGCACTACATACGGCGTCATAGTAATGTAAGCTCTGCCTATGAAGACTGAAGCGCAGCCTTACCGGTATATGCACCAAATGCAAAAAGCTCGTCTCTGTGACCCAAGAAAGGACGGGAGAGTGAGATGGCGTCGGGAAAGGCGCCCATAAAATAATTGCTCCACGTGCATTTATGAACACTTGTGCTTTTTCGTCATGGATCCTAAGTCATTACTTCTTGCCGAGGAATAGTTTGGCTGCGTGGCACGATACGCAGAGCGGGAGTCGTAAAACCTCAGCAAGATTGCCAGCTTCAGTCTTCTGGCTCAACTAAGCTCGGTAAAACGAAAGCTTAATTGAAGCGAGCTGTTTTGTGCAAGCTACGATTATGTTGCTGAGCCAACAGCACCACTTGCAGTTATTCATATCACCAAGCATCACGCGGTGGGAAAAACTTTCTTTCGCTTTGATCATTGAGTTCTTTTGCCAAAGTCATCCGCACGCATCTCCCATTTGGGAAAGAAATTTCTCGGAGGCAGCCTACTCCATGATTAACGTTGTGCATATTCAGAGCGAAGCAAACGAGGAAGGTCGTAAAAGAATAGCAGTGGCGCAGGAAACAATTTGATATATTGCCTCCCTTCTTCAGGTCTCCGGAGATTTGCTTTTCTTTTGTTCATCGGTAAGGAAACAAGCCAAATTGCCTTCTTTGAAGTAGTCTCTTCCATCTTTACTGACAGCCGATTTTTAAAAAAAATTTTCGTTCGCGCTGTAAGAGAAGGATTGCGCTGATTTACACTCTACACAATTGTTCTTTGCTAAAAGAAAGACAGAGAAGGAATACGCCATGGGGCAACCTGCTCGACGAACGAGTGAACCAATAGAGTAAGTCACACGTCTCTAATGAGATTGCCATGACCGAAGATACGTGATTATTTTTCATCAAAAGTATTGTCGCTGCTTACAGGACGAGGTAAGTGGGAACGCCGATGGTTAAGTCATCCAAGTCAAAGGCTGTAGAACTTCGCAGCTACTTTAATCTGCGAAACGACCCATTTCTTCAACTTAGGCCTCAATTGAATGGCACGGCAAATTTTGCTATGAGTGTGAAGGCATTAGTTTGAATCGAGACCGATGGCATTAGTGGCACTGCACGGCGACGTCACTGACAGAGCCGACATGGATATTAATGACAATCGGAGTTCTCTTAAATTGTTCGGCTTGTCGTTACTTTAGCATCGTTTTTTTTTACTTCTTTCTTTTCCTCATGTTTCTTTTTTGGTCTCATGGGAGTTCAAGTTCGGCTTGTCGCACATTCTATGCGCCGGTGAAGACCAGACTTCTGTTGTCCGAGAAGAACATTATAGCTGTCGTGAACACCTCCCAAACAGCCACACAAGTTTTCTTCTTACTTGAACGTTATTATAAAATTTGATTAGGTGTATGTGCAACATGTGTCCATTAGCACACGCTAACGCTACTAGAAAAAGTAAAGCTCTAGCGCCAACAACGGATCTTTATTTAAGAAAGTGTAGTATGCCAGAATAAATAAAATCAGAAAATAAGCTTAAGGCTCCATGCTATTTCTGGCTAGGCTTTGCTGTTGCTGGTAATAACATACTAATGAAGAAAGACCAGAAGGTAGGCCAATTTAAGACTGGCTATCAAAGAATGTTGGTAAATAAACATTGCTAAATACAAAACAGAGCACCACGCAAAAGAAAGTGAAGTATAAAACACTACGCGCACAATAACACAAGAGGCCGACTAGAATATGATCATAGACATTGCGCATCAGCAGTGTTATCTAAGCGGTCACCTAGCATGATACGCCAAATCTAAATACTCTCAGCATCCGTCGCAACATAGAATCCCTAAAGCTCTTGAACTCATTAATTATCTCATAAAACACTTGTTTCCTTGGTACAGACATAAAATTTGTGGAATCTTCCACATCTACGAGGCATCGCCATCTTAAAAAATTCCCGGGGTTGAACGCGGTTAAACCGAGTTTGTCGAGCAATAGCATGGTTTTGCTTGATTTGGGAGAGGACACAGACGCTGCTTGGCGTGGCAGCAGCAGCGAGCGAATTGACCTTCATGCTGCGTCTCGCTTCAACGCGAACTAAGCGTCGAAAGCACAGCGAATGTGAAGCTACCAGCACTCGGCGCACTTTGTTCTCATCACAGATCGCTTTCAAGATATGGGCGCCCTCGCGGCGTACGCAGCAGCAGCCGGTAGTGGCAGGCTAAGTCCCAGTTTGACTTTGGCTGAGCTTGAAGGTCAGATTTATGGAACCAGGTGTTTTCTGGGTTAGTACCTGGAGTAGTAGAGCTATCACTCTAATATTGTACCATATCGGTCATGAACTAGTGCGTTTAATAGTATTTTCCCCATTTAAGCATTGAATATTGGAACTCGCTCCCTGGTGCCATTCGTCCCATTCCTATGGACGATTTCTTGCTTAAGCTTCAATGTTATTGGTCTATCTTCTGTTTTGTTTGTGTTTATTGCTCTCGCGCTGCTTATATTTGCACTTTGTGTGCGCTATACAACTGTATTATACCCAACTCCTGCCATAGCCCTAGCAGGCCTGCAGTATGTAAATAAAGAAGTAAATAGATCAATAAATAAACCAGCAGATCCCACGCCCTGTGGGAATCGATGTTATGCGAAGCAGTATGCGGGGAGCCTACCAAGTTAACGAAACGACCATGAGAGCACCAAGACTTAGGCGGCTGTTTCATGACCTAAATGACACGCATGTCATGTTCCCCAGGAGTCGCTTTAGCTATGCCTAAGAGACCTTAAGTCCAAAGCCTTAGTCGTGCTCATGACTATGACTTCGATCATGAACCTTTAGCCTTTTCCTTCCCTTAGTACCCACGTCCGAACCCATTTCAGTGGTTTTAAGTGTTAATGTTTTCTCGCTGAGTCATTGTCATTGTTGCTGAGTCGTGCTCAAGACTATGACTTCTACCATCATCCTTTCTTTCACTTAGTACCCACGTCAGAACCTATATCAGTGGGTTTTGAGCGTTAATTTTTTCTCGCTGAGTCCTTGTCATTCTGGCTGAGTCATGCTGAGGACTATGACTTCTACTACAATCCTTTAGTGTTTCCTTCACTCGGTAGCCGTTAACCTCCCTGCGTTTTGCTTTTCTCTTTCCTCTTCCACTTGGTACCCACGTCTGATCCCATTATATTGTTTTTTGAGTGTTACTTTTTTTATTGAGTTGTCATTTTTGCTGAGTCGTGCTCACGACTATGACTTCTACCACCATCCTGTAGTGTTTCCTTCCCTTAGTACCCACGTCCGAACCCCTTTCAGTGGTTCTTGAGTGGTAATCTTTTTTCGCTGGGTGATTGTCATTTTAGGCGGCTGTTTCCTGATCTACATGACATGCGTGTAATGATAGGTCATGACATTATGATAAGTCATGACATTCATGTCATGACCTATCATTTATGTTCTTCATGCATTATTGTCATACTATGGCAATTTTGTTACCTACCAAGTTAACGAAACGGCCATGATAGCACCAAGACGTAGGCAGCTGTTTCATGACCTACATGACACACATGTCGTGATATTCATGTCATGACCTATCATTTATGTTCGTCATACACTCTTGTCATACTATGCCAATTTTGGTAAATTGGCATAGTATGACAAGAGTGTATGACCAATATAAATGATAGGTCATGACATGAATGGCAATTTTGGTAAATTGGCATAGTATGGCAAATTGGCATAACCTTCCTGCCACTGTGCCCAAGGGTTGAGGTCTCCAAAGATAGTAAATTTTGAGCATTTAAGTCTAATCTAAGAAGGCAGCCCAGTGTTTCTAGGGTTTTTTCCCTGGCGCGTTCCTTTTTTTCTTCCTGTACATATAGTCAACCGTCCATGTTTTTTTTTTATTTGATATTTGCGACGCTCGCGGCGCTCACGCCAAATCCACATTAGGGAGCTTGCATCTAGGCTCCCTAATCCGCATGGCACGTCCTCGCCGCCATCTTCATTGCACACAACGCTCGCGCGGCACTGTAGACTCTCAAGTGTCCTCGATAATTAGACCATGGCGAGTTCGCGCACATCATCACAGGGGCGTACCGATTTGAGGTCGTCGCCTCATTTGCGGCCGGCCTTTTCTGGCACACCTACCGCCGTCACACTCCTGGTTCTTGCCAGTTCTGCAGCCGAAGCAGCAGGTCACCAATAGCGCTCAGCTTTCAATTTGGACGCGAAGCCCATGCCTTTATAATGAGGGTCGGTGCGCCCCTGCCTCTAATGAATCCCGCGCTACCTTTCACCCGCCTGAGATTGCGGAAGGGTACGTAGCTCATATATGCAGCCTGCTGGCGAACGTCGCTTTACATGTTAGGTGTAGGTGAGGGGCAGGAATTACTGAAAGGGAGGAAAGATGCCTCAAGGGGGAGGGGGGGAAGCCACTTTGGGGAAACGGTTGGATGTAACACATGCTCCAATTCGAGCGAAGTCTCGGGTGTTGCCCCTTTTCCAGCTGCTGGCTGAGGATGGGAGAGAGAGAGAGAGATTAAGCAAGTAGGGCCTCTTCAGAGGCCCAGGACAAATCGCTTTGCAGCTAATTTAACCCGCTCTACGCAGAGGACGCGGGGAAGCGACTTATGTGATCATAGCGAGGAAAGCGGTGGGAATTATCAGAGCATGAGAAAGGTGGCGGGGCGCACTTTAGGTAGGAATTGCTGTTCAGGTAAGGCCTGCTCGGTGACAACCTTTGTAATAGCGTGGAACCACAAGCGATTTCGGAGCTATTTGTTATCGTAGATAGGAATGCGCTACAATTGGCACGTGTACTTTGACTGGTCCCTGATGTGCATAAGAACGGGCTCGTAGCGAGTTTCTTTATTTGTGGGTGTGTATGTGTGCGGAGAGAGGGGGTGGGGGGTGGGACGCATTGACGGCAATGGCATAAAAACAATGAGATGATGACGAGTGTATTACGACCACGGCGTAAAGCCTATTCTATCACTAAGAAAGTGTGATAACCATAGCCTGGTGACGATGGCTTGACGGCGACAGCATGACGACAGTCAGATGACGAATCGGGAGTGACGTAGATACAGTGTCCACGACGTCACCACGACGACGGTATGACGACAATGGTGTGACGACGACGGCATGACCATGATCGGATGACAAAGCTAAATTGACGACGACGCAATGGCCATGCAATAACCAGAACGGCATCATGACCACAAGCACATACCTACTGGCCCAAATTATTAGACAACTTCGGCCACTTGGTCGGTGTACAAGGCGCGACGATGACGGTATGACGGTTGTTAGATGACAAAGCTAGAAGCCACGCGGTCGCCGTAAGAGGACGGACGGACGGACGGACGGACGGACGGACGGACAGACAGACAGACAGACAGACACAGACAGACAGACAGACAGACAGACAGACAGACAGACATACATACATACATACATACATACATACATACATACATACATACATACATACATACATACATACGGACATACGGACATACGGACATACGGACAGACGGACAGACGGACAGACGGACATACAGAGAAAGAGACAGACATACAGACAGACAGACAGGCAGACAGACAGACAGACAGACATACATACATACATACATACATACATACATACATACATACATACATACATACATACAGACAGACAGACAGACAGACAGACAGACAGACAGACAGACATACATACATACATACATACATACATACATACATACATACATACATACATACATACAGATAGACGGACAGACGGACATACAGAGAAAGAGACAGACATACAGACAGACAGACAGACAGACATACAGAGAAAGAGACAGACATACAGACAGACAGACAGACAGGCAGACAGACAGACATACATACATACAGACAGACAGACAGACAAACAGACGGACGGATGGACGGACGGACGGATTTCGCAGTAATAATGGGAGTCAGACGGAGACTGAGACTTAAGCACATAGTCATGTTGGGGAGAAAAAAATAGAGGGAAAGAAAAAAGTTCCCCTGCATCTGTTACTCAATAAAACGGGCTTAATACAATATTGCTTAAACAAACTGGACCAGCACGCAAGAAATAATTTGATGCGTAAAAAGGTAATGAAGAAAATATTTTACCATAAAAACCTTAGAAAACAATTAAAAAGTTTATATACAATCAGCGTTAGCAAGACTACCGCTGGGGAGGGGAATGAGCGTACGAGCCGCTATATTTGTTCTGTGTACATCTCCACATACAACAAGATCACAAAGCACTTTTATCTAGACCGCAGAATATACAGTACACCGCACAATAAGCTCACCAGGTCTCAAGCCCTAACGTTCAGAATGCTTCAAACCAACACGTACCCCACGCAGAACAGACTACATCACTACGTGCCTGAGCTATACACATCATATTGCGAAAATTGCCTTAGCACACTAGACGTACATCACTTGCTCTGGACGTGTGGTCGGACCCACGCAAACAAGAATTAAGACTCCGCCAGGCTACAAGAAGCCCTACGCAGCACGGACCTGGTGGAGCAGCTCTTGGCCGTTCAGCGAGCCCACGATGCGGCCAGGCAGGATTTGCGTGGCGCCCTGTTTCACGTGAAGAACTTCGCGATTTGTCCTGCTATCAGGTTGCTGGTGAAGAGCGCAGTATACTGAAAATAAGCCAGGCCCTGTGAGACCAGCGATGCTCTACAGTTGGGTGGAATTGAGCCTAATAGCGCTTCTGAAAATCACGAATAAACATATTTACGCTCAGGGACATATATGTCATTCCCGCTTTCGGTTTTATTTAGTTGGCTTTTTGAAGCCCCCGAAGACTGGCTTATGGGCAAATTCGTGTTCATGCTGGGACCTAAAAAGTGGAGTAATATTGGCCAAGCATCTTTTAAGCGAAAGCGCTGCAGATGTGGATATCCGTAGGGTAGCGTGGTCGTGGACGGGCTGGCTGAAGTGGATAAAAACCACACACAAAAAACTTGCCCTTATCAAAGCCATCGCGAAAAATGCGCAGCAAAGTTTATGTAATGTGATGGAATAAAAGAGAACTGCATGGCCCATTCTTACGCTTTTTTTTTCGTATAACTGGATGCATTGACCAAGAATTCCGCATCTAGCTGGGGGCAATTTCTATGTCTCTCTGCTCCCCAGCGTTTTCGGTAATGGAGGATTTGGTTCACCAAGGATCGCTGCGAAGGGAAAACACCAAAAATAAAAACGGGGAAGGACGTTTTCGAGAGGTCGCTTTGGAAATCGATCGCCACCCCTTTTTCTCACGGATCACAGGAGTTCGCTTCTCCGAATGGGGTCTTGGGAAGAAATTCAGTTCTAATGCCGTCGGGTTGCAATTAGATTTTGTACTGCTTCTAGAAATACAGCCGCGGCTTTTTTGTGGCAAGAAAATGGCAAACAAGGCGACTACAGAAATTGTCTCAGCGCACGCTTTTGGGTAACGTTGTTTATGGAGACGGATATACCACAGGTGCGAGAAGACGAATTCTGCTGCCCACCGGAGGGTAAACACAACTTCCTTTGCATTCCAGGCAGGTCCGACTGATGATCACGACTTCGTATAAGAGATGACGAAGTTGAAAGGGAGGCCGACATGCCGTTGCTGATCGCAAACTTGTTCGGACAACTCAGCAACTCGTTCGTCTCCGCAGCTATCGAATGCGAAACCTTCTACGTTGGCTTCAGAGAAAGCACCGTTTCTGTACGAACGCACTCCGCGCGACTTATCTGATTTCAGTCATCATTTCTCTATTTTTATTATTATTGCCACGCTTCTGGCTATGACCTGGTTCGCGGAACTTGGCCGTCGCGTGCGATGTCCCAAGATCGAAGTGTGCGTTCCTCCGACGCATGCTAAAAACGTCACAGTAGTATTTGCACCCTTTTTCAAATAATCATTGGGTCTTTCTCCGTTCCTTTTCTCTCTCTCTCTTTTGCCATATAATTGTGCGATGCCTTGCGACAGTGCGCATATCCCTCCTTGTATGCTTGTGTGTAGGCTTCAGCGCAAGGCAAGTGGATAGACGAGCAAGAGCTGCCTATCATGATATAGAAAATGTATGCCATAGAGACTTCCAAGGAAAACAAAATGCAGCAGCTCCAACGAGTTGGAATCTTTATACAGCGGAGCTTTGTGTGAGTGCCTAAAGAGTAGAAACACGAGTTTGTGATTATTGAATGTCCGCGCAAAGTGACACGGAAGACTTTATTCAGGCATTGTGGAGAGGCTAATGCAATGCGCGAAGGCGAGCGCGATCTGGTAGTGGTGTAAGGAACCCGGCGGCGATGTTGCGCACGTCCTCCGCTGTGACTGGTTGACTTATTCGGCTAGAGAACAGCCACGCAACACCCACGGTCACAAAAACCCGGCGAGGTTCGCGAAGCTGCTCTTTTAAAACATTGCTGCGTAAGATGAGAGCACGTGCTGAAACTAGTCGCTAGATCGCGCAAACGTTGCGTTTGTCTGGTACATTTTGTGCGTCATTTGTCACAGAATGCGAAGTGAACCTTATAACAATACAGAAGGGGCAAGAAAGCAGGTATAGACGCAGAATATCGGAGGTGACGGAAGAACGGAGGTAAAAAAAAATTATAAGACGAGTGGCACTTCGCGGGTGGACGCAAAATGGAGCAGTGTACAGGGAGGGGAGGAGACGCTGGGAGAGTTCATGAGAAGACATCGCGGCGCTATTACTTTACGCGTCCTCAGAAAGAGATGACGCGTTTCTTTCTCCGCGTGCCAAAGATATCTCGCCGCCACTGCCGCCACCACCAAGTAGCGGTGGACTTAATACCTGAATGGCGCGTCGTAAAAGCGGTCGTTTCGAGGAGTTTTCTTGGGGTGGCCGTCAGCGCTTCTGCACACCACATCGCGGATGCTCTCCTGCTGGGGGCGCAACAACGTGCTCGACGAGAGAGATGACGCTGCTTAACAATATGACGACGCTTTTTGGGAGCTACAGGCAGGCGCCTTTTTCTAGACACGTAGGTGGGATGGGATGCTTTCGTATTGCACACATAGTAAGTACGCTCACTACAGGCGCATAAGACATCGAGCGGCAGCCTGAACTTCTAGACGGACTTTTTATGACTGGCATATAGAAATGCTGTTCACAGTGAACAGACGCGCCTTAGCTCGAGTCTTATGCCCTAGCGTCTGCGTGTGCTTTCACTGACATCACGAGCGTCGTATGGTGCAAAAGCAGTGACACCAGAGTGAAGGCCTTTCTTTCTATGCAGCAATTGTTCGTTATATCGAAACCTCGAGCAGAATCTTTTCTTTTTTCTTCTGATGTGTTTCGCGTGTTGTTTCACGAAGGCATGGCGTGAAACTATAATTGAAAGTGTCTCGTTTGTGTTACAGTATCGTTTTACACGCTTGCCGTCACTTTTATTGTGTAGTTTGAAATCTGACAAAGAGTTGCAATAATGATTGTGAGGAGTAACGTCCCGAAACTGCACAGTGGGTTATGGGGAACGCCGTAGTTGGAGGCTGTGGATTACTTTTTACCACCTGGCACGCTTTAACGTGCACCCAATGCACGCTACACGAGCACAAGTATTTTTGCATTCCACTCCCATCGCAATGCGCCCACCGTTTCCGCTATTGAACTTGTAACCTCTTGCTCACCAGGGCAACGCCAAAGTTACTGAGCTATTGGGAAGGGCTCGGGAAGGGCTGCCGTGAATCATAGCAGCTGGGCCAACTAGGAGGTGGTATTATTTGTGAATGTACTATCCCATCTTTATCTTTTGTTGTTTTAAATGCGCCAGCTCGAGTTGCCTATCCATACACCTTCGAGGAATCTAGAAAGTGTCCAGGCCTGGGACACATTCAAACTTTTTTCCAGTAGATTTTTGTTCTTAGGCACGTTTACCTTCGTTGTCACTGTAAAGCTAATAAATTTTCATATTCAACTTCGCGATGCAGTGAAGCCAATCTCGGTTGAGATCAAGGGACCCCGTGGACCGCTGTCGGCGGAACTGCCGGCACAGGTCATCTGTCAGGTGAACGGCTCGCGCCCAGAGGCACTGGTTCGCTGGTTTCTGGGACCATACCAGCTGAACGACACCGAGACGCACGTCATCTCGCCTAACACCACGCTGGGGGTGCTGAACTTTGTGCCGGGAGACCGCGACCATGGTGCACGGCTGCGCTGTCTCGCCTCAAATTCGGCGATAGATGGAGCGCAGGGAAGCACAACAGCACATCTGGAGGACTCCTGGATACTCGACGTCCACTGTAAGGCCACACACACCCAGAGTCGTTTGGAGGAGCACTTGTTGTTGCTGCGACTAGCAGTAGTGGGGATCCAATATTTGCAGCCTAAGCCTAACATGAAGTCTAAAATAAGCACGTCTGCGGCATTTAAGCTTGTTTGTTTTTTGTTACCCGTATTTCTCAGCCAATACAATTGAGAACCGAGAGTCCCAATGGTGACTAAGTCTGCAAATGTGGGGGAGAGAAGGAACGAGGTGGTCACGAAAGTATTGGCTTTTGCAGTGGTATGCAAGGAACTAAGAAAGCTTTGCCTATGTGGTATTTTATTCGCCTGTAAAAAAAAGGGCAAGGAACGTTTTATATTTTTTTAATCGATACAGACGAGAGAAAACGATATGGGCGCCTCAAAAAGTAAAATAAAACAGTGTTGATTGTGCCAGATCCAATGATCACAAAATAAGCTAACAATCCGTCTGGACACTGCCAAATAAATTAGGTATGAAGACAAAGGTGGAGTTTAGGATGCCGAGATTGTGCATTGCTTTAGAAAGCCATCAATTATGTTACAGAGTACGTCAATGCGCGTCTTAGAATCCAAAGTGCCTTAGCGCGTCATCACTTACGCATGTTGTTTTCTATAATCGAAATTGTTTGTCTAACAAGGAATATGACAACCAGCTGCACCCTGTACTTTCTTCCCACCTAAGCACTCGAGCATGCTCTCTTACAGAAAGTGGAAACACGCAAGCATTTAACAAACAACCCACATAAGTAGAGGGAGTTGAGAGAAACTAAAAGTTCCCCTTGTTATCCGCCTACGCATTTTCTCGTGCAATATCAAAAGCGCTTATGTGAACAAAACTCTAAGCTTGAAACTGTTCGGAGATGCGGGTGCTTACGAGAACCTTAGGAGTAACGCGCGCTTCATCAAAACATTCGCAAGGAAGCGTACACACAGAACGAGTCACACCAAAATATATCTCATACGGTGGGCAATATGTTGCGCGTGCATGCTATGCATGGAAGGGTAGCGCGGCTTGCCCCAGGTATTATTTTTTTTTCATCTGGAAAGCTTTTCAACCTGTTCTCACATGCTCAAATCTGGAAATACTGGAAACAGGCACAGTCAAGCAGAACGTAGGTGATGGGCATATCAAAAAACTCCATGAAGACTCGTCATTTCGGCTATTTAAACACTATAACAACCATAAGCTCTGTTCTAGCTCGAAATCTAGAATAGCCACGAGAACCGGCTCGCAGCGTAGAGCCCCAGTAAGCACCCAACCACTGAAAAGTACATGGGCATGCGTAGAGAGCTTTCGTGAAATGCGCTTTAATTGACAAACCACTTGTTGTACAATTACAGAATGAACACTGCAGCATTGTTGATTCAGAAACCGAATACGTTAAAGCATTTTCTCTCTTGCTATCCTGTTAAATTCTGCATTTGAATAAATCATAAGCTAGACCGTTTTCTAGGCATCTTGCGACTTGAAGATAACCTGGGGCGAGATTGCACAAGCATCTCGCTTTCCGACCGTTCGCTTGCGCTCTCGTGATTCACCGGCGCTGCGCTTTCGTCACCAGTCGTCTGCTCGTCGAGACGATTGCGCCAATTGAACGCCTCCCACTCGCTGACGTAGGAGGCAAAGCGAACGTCGGAAAGTGAGATACTTGCATGATCTCGCTCCTGGGAAACGCAAGAGACCTTTATAAGTACGAGGTTTGCAGGAGTATTGCGTGAAGGATCAACCAAAGATCGTTTTACACAAAAAAAGGTAATAACAGCTCCGTAAATGTACATAGAGCTGATGCCTGCAATATTAGCAGAAAGTACACAGCTGGCATTTTCTGTTTTCAGGACACCTCGAGCTCACTAGGAGTTATAACCTGAACAGTCCAAATTTTTCACCTTTCAGAAGTGTTTTGCATGAACTCAAACTTCTTGTTTTCACCATGTAAATACTAGGCGCACACTGTATGCGCACGGGAGGTAGCAGGAATATTTCAAATCAAGTTTGTAATAATCATAATAATTAAAAGTTCGACTGGTAGAGTGCTTAACCTCGGGGACCCCGGCACGAGAAACCATTCAGTCACTCTTTATTATTATGTTACCTTTAAATACATATATTTTCCTGCAACACTGTGATCATTCTTTATTATCTGTCTGATTAATGTCTCAGGCATCATGGAACACAGTAATCGGTGCAGTTTGCAATAGCGTTGCGGCCTGCACCTACAGATTAGCGTTAATGTATTGGCTACGAAGTTATGAGCTATATTGCAGTGTTATGCCAAAACTATTTTAAGGACTTGAATGATTCCATAATGCATAATTATGCCTAGGCGGCGCACAAATTACTAAAAAGTAGTAACAGCATCACGATTATGGAGCCGTCATATTTTCTAGTGCTACGTTTATTGATACCCGCTAAAGCGGCTATGTGAAGTAGAACCTCTGATTTACAATGCAGCTAATCTTCGGTCAGTGGAACGTTATCGTGGAGTCGTGGTGGCGCACCCATGCCACAATCGTGGTCTTCGTTCGAACCCAGCTATGAGTGCTTTTAAAGCGAAATTTTTGTTTCCTCTTGCCCGGTCTTTGGCGTTCGTCATCGCATCCACGTCGGACATATTTGTCGATACATACACAAACATCTTGGTCCACTGTGTACTTGCCCAAATAGACAACTTGCTGCTGGCTGCAGCCTGGTTTAGTAGACAACTTTGTTGACTGGGTATGGGGTGCAACTGGGTGCGTGGCCGAACAAACCACCTCGTCACTGGGTAGGTGCTGCTCAGTATGTGCGACGGGGTTCATGGATATCCTTGGAGAATCCCTCAGAATGAATCTGCCGCTGGTACGCAAGGAATATAAAGCTACAAATCTATTTAGATGTCTGTATCTGTGAATACATCTCTCATCGACAGTCTTTCCCTGACGAGCATCACGCATGCCTTCATGCTCATGATGCAATCAGCTAACAGCTGCATATGGTGAGGCTTTGCTCGGGTCATTCACTACTACTGCCACTTCGCTAACTCAAACGAGCTTCGCGTCATTTAGATTACAACACTGCGGTGGATCTGCGTTTTTTTCCCCCAAATATTGTACGTAGCCGAGGTGCTTCAGCACGGCGGCCGCATTTCGACGGAGGCGAAATGCGAAAACACCCCCGTACTCGCATTTAGGTGCACGGTAAGGAACCCCAGGTTTTAAAACAAAAACGAAATTTAATTATTTTAGGTGATTCAGCGTGACATTACGTGGTATTACAGTGACAGCTGGTTTACGTGTTCATAAGCGCGTATTGCAATAAACAGAAAAGAGAAGCTGCCAGTCTGCCTATCGAGTCTTGCCCCTTTGTCACCGTTCTTAGACAGGTCATATATTCGTTGACAGTACATCTGCGCTCCTCAACTAATTGCACTCATTTTGCAAGAGCGCATCATTGTGGTTAACTGATTGTTAAATTTGCGTGTCGGCGCGCAGACAAACCGGTGGTGCAGCTGCGGCTAGGCAGCGGCCTCAGCCCGTCCAACATCCACGAGGGCATCGACATCTACTTCGAGTGCAGTGTGCGCTCCAACCCACCGGTGAGCGAGGTCTCGTGGACTTTCGATGGTCGCGACCTCCACACGGACGGTGCCCGAGGCATCATCGTCAGCAACCAGTCACTCGCGCTGCGCTCTGTCAACCGTACCAACAGTGGGTTCTACGCCTGCCACGCTGCCAACTCGGAAGGTGAAGCCGAGAGCAACCGTCTGCGGCTCAGGGTTCTACGTGAGTTTTGATGTTCACTATCATGCCACTCTTGATGAAGTCCGCGTTCGCCAATTCACACGGTGTTTAGCAGCTCTTTATACGTAGGGTATTTAGTTACGATGGGATAGTTGTTATGTGAGAACAAGTAAACTTTAGATGCGAAAATAAAGGAAACGATACATTTTCTTTTAACAGTCAAATAGAATAAAGGAAACAGTTCTCTTCAAAACTGACATGTACCAGTAGAAGTGCAGTTTGTAAGAATTTGTTGATGTCACCGCTTAAATTTGTATCTTTTGAGATAATGTTAGTGAACGCAGACAATATAACATTTATTGGGAGCGGAAAGCGTATGGATTTCTCAATAAAAAGCTGCCATATTTAAAACGACCATCGTTCGTTCCCCACCATGAGTCATTTGACTTGCTTATATGCGGATCAACACTTCGTAGTAACAAAATTTTGCTCATTTAGGTTTTATTTATGACGTTCAGAGACGAAAAAAAAACTTCGGCTAGGCTAGCAACTTCATCCTCTAGTCAAGGAAAGCGACACGCACGCACGCGCTCTGCTTAGCGGGCTGTTTCTCCTGTGAAGCGTGCATTGCCACACATAAACTGTTGCTGCAACAAAGCCACCTTTCCAGTCAAATTACTCCGTGACTAATGAAATACAGCAAATTTAAATGATTCTTCATGTTTTCCCCACTCACCCCGACAGTTAACACACGACTGCTTGCCGCTGAGGGACCACTTAAGTGGCGTTTTTTTTTTCTTCTTTTTTTAACGCTATTCTTGCGCCACTTTGGCGCTTATTGTTCCCCACGGGGTTGTTGTGCGACGTACTTGCAGATTCACCAGTGTGCCAGTCGGGCCACCGGCAGCACTCGCACTCAGTAGCGAAGCACGAGACGGTAGAGGTGGAATGCGATGTGGAGGCGGACCCGAGCAACGTGACCTTCTCGTGGACCTTCCACCAGGCGCACCGCACCGCTGCGCTGTCTCCGAACGCCAGCTTCTCGACGCCGCCGGGGGCCCCGCTGCGATCGGTGCTGCGCTACACACCACGTTCAGACACCGACTACGGCACGCTCTACTGTCGCGCACGCAACGCCGTCGGCGACAGCCTCGAGCCTTGCATATTCCAGATACACCCCGTCGGTGAGTTTCCCTTCTTGCACTCATGAGCGGTATTCTTGAGTGAGGTCAGCTGCCTTGTCAAAACCTGGAGAGCGCATACGGCAGGCACTCTCTAGCCATGAAGGGTGGCTTACCGACATGCTTAAAAATGTAATTAATTAATAATTTGTACAGGTACTAAAATATACGGCTTAAACTTGGAGAATAACGAGGAAGTTCGAGAAAAGCAATGAACTGGGGAAGTGGCTTTTCGTTCATCTCGTAATGTGCTGCATACAACTGAGTAAAACTATAATAGAACACTAGGGCGCCCCTGACAAAGACCTCAGTCATCCGTGTCTGGTGTGTCCTATGGTGTTAATGATTTTACGCGGTTGTTATCAGTGCATTACAAGGTGAAAATTAGAAGAAGCTGAGAAACAAGCAGTCAACAATGAAGCAAAATATGACATGCGTAACTCAAAAAGACAAGAAGACGGTTCTACGGATTAGAGAATAAACGCGTATAGCTGATATTCCAGTTGAGATTAAGAACAAGAAGTGAAGTTGAGCTGGCCATGTAATGCGTAGAGAAGAAAACGGGTGATATTATAGAGTGACAGCATGGGTGTCAAAGGAAGAGATAGTCGAGGACGACAGAAGATTCACTGGTGTGGTGGGATAAAAACATTTAAAGGGATGGTCAGTTGACGAAAGACGTGGAAAATTGGAGGTCTATTCGTGATGGAGGAATTCGACCTGCCAGGGACATGACTGGTTCATGGTGTTGATGATTACTCAAAAGTGTAGGAATCATCCTTTTCTGTTGGGAATAGTTTCCATGCATCAGCATGAATAGAAAATAGAAAACACATAGCTTCCTTTGAAGTCGGGGTTTTATAGCTTACATCACTCTGAAACCCAGACAAGGTTACTGTGGCGAATTACAAATGAAATTTGGTTTATTTTTATTTCGAAAAGAATTTATTGTGATTCAGTTTTTTTATTACCGGAGAACACACGTTACATTAACATAATTCGCAGCGTGTAGGAACAAAGTTAGCATAATTCACGAATCCTACATCCCTTTAGAGGTTATGCGCGGTGTCCGTATAAATATCCAGAGAAGTCAGTAGCGCTCCGCTTGCTGTTTTCCCAAAATGTCTAGCACGTGCAAATTGGCGCAAAAGTAAGTGGTACACTAATGTATTTG
The DNA here is from genome assembly GCF_013339745.2 of Dermacentor silvarum. Lineage (NCBI taxonomy): Eukaryota > Metazoa > Arthropoda > Arachnida > Ixodida > Ixodidae > Dermacentor > Dermacentor silvarum. The sequence goes on from NC_051155.1 coordinate 202,955,004, forward strand.
GAAACTCAATTCGGTGAAGTATATTTCGAAACTGGTGCTTCTTCAAGGATTTCTACTGGGTGGACCAGACGTCAGTACTGCTTCAGTTTAATACAGGAACAGTGAAATTGCGTGGGTACCACTGCTTTTGAAACGAACCACACAAGATGGCTGCCCTCACGCGGGCTGCACCATTGAAGCTACACGATAGCCCTGTCCTTGAAGTAGGGAAGGAGAGGAGAAGTGAACGTTTTAGACGCACTCTTTCAATACAAATGGCATGCATCTTTACTAGTTTTTTTTTTAATTCTAAATGTTCACGTCTACAGTATTGGTTCATTTTCACATATCATCGAGAACTTTTGAATTCAAATTAACGTGACCTCCACTCCTGTTTACCAGAGCGCCGAGTATGCGAAAAAATTCCGAGGCTTAAGCCACCATCTCGAGTTGGATTAGCTTTTCATTTCTTCTTCGCAATGGCAGCGATATGTCGCTAGGAACAAGAAGATAAATGCGCTACTACATGAAAAATATTTGACGCTTGTGCAACCTATTAATAACGTAAGATGCATTTAAGATTTCTTCACCTTCGCACTACTTCTAGTATACTTAAAATAGATCACCAACAAATAAAACAGCATTGCCCAAGCTCCTTTGTTTTCCCTAATAATGAGCAAAGAAAAAGCGCGTCAGGTAACTATACCTCGCACTCCTTACGTTGCAATTCTGACATAGGCAGCTTCAACGGAGACAAAATTATAATGCTGCGAAGCGGCACTTCGGCGTTTACAGAAAAACAAAGCACAGCAGCACAAGGTGCAGCAGCAATAGAAGAAAGTAATTAACGACGCTTACAGAGCGTGTGTACTCACAAAGGCGAGAAAATAGAAATAACAGGAGTCAAAAGAAACGCGGTGGCACGGCGCTATGGAAAACACTTTCTGATCACGTTGCCAACAGCTCCTCTATCTCCCACCACTCTCTCCTTCACTATTCTGAAGCTGGCAAGGCGAAGAAATGGGAGACCGGAAATGCTTCCATGTTCAGCGGTGCTGTTCGTTCCGAGATGCCAGGGATCGAACACGCAACCCTTAAAGTGGTGCGGATGGAGGCTTTAGTGCTTTTACGACCTCTCTCATTCTTACCCAGGCTTGCAGGTGGTCCCCGAAGGGACCTCTTTTTTACCTCTTCGCTCGCAACCACGCAGCAGCCGAGATGCCGGGTTTTCTTTACGACCAACTGATCGAACAGTGCTCAAGTGTTTCACCCAGTAGCGACCACGTGCCAGTGTCTCCTCGTAAGCTCAGACCGAAACAAGATCAGGCACGCACGAATAAGGTGAAAAAAAAAAGGAATAGCGGGGGAGGAGACGTTAGACACAGTAGCCTTGACGTCGATGAAGATGGTTATTTGATGGTCCGGGTAATTCACGTTGCAAAGAGGACAGGCATTAAAAAATGCGCAGAAGGAAAGAAGTGAAGTAGGTGACTCTGTTCTTGCTGAAAAGAAATTGGTGAATGTGCAGTCCCTGACATCTCATCCTGAATGTACCTATATAGTGCCAGGTTACTCAGTTTTGCCATTAAGTGTCGTGTAATATAGGAGCATTATACAACAGGAGCAAAATATGACTATTGGCCGTGTATAATTTATTTATTTATTTTGGCAGAGAGTATATTTTTTAGGGTTCCAAATTATAACATACGTGTACGCAGTGGTATGCAATACAAAACAACACATTTCTCTACCAGAGAATATGAGGCCAAAAGGCGCCTCTGATTTCTGACTATGCTTCACAACAAAACAGAACACACAGCGATACGGACAGTCTGCAGTGCAATCTGAAACATTCAGTGTATTACATGTATTGCCAGCATAATGCACGAGCAAAAACCGGATACAAGAAATAGCCAGCAGTCGACGTCTACATAAAATACGACCAACTGGCAATCAAGTTGAGTTCGATGAAAGTGTTGGAAGAAAACGTAGTACAGTAAAGGAGAAATGCAAACGGACACATCATGAATTTGAAAAGCACCGCATTAAGTTATTTAACCCCTTTTCAGTAGTTTAACCCTGTTTAATTGTATGGACTTAAAAGTTATTGCGCAATAATAAGCTTTCGATTGCCCTTCCAAGCGCAACATCAATTACGCAGTACCTAAATCACCAGGTATTTAAAATGAGAAGGAGATTCAATACGTTTCATTAGAGCCTGCAGTCTCGTAGTTGGAATTACAAACAGTTTACTTGGCGTTCATTTATAAGCGTGAGAATTTGTCCCAGCAACGATGCCGCGTCGCAGTTGCCATATCTTTTATTTCAAACATAATTAGGTAGGTAGAGTATGTCTGAAATGAAAAATGCATGTGACAGACGAGGTCTCTTTCTTTTACGTGAATAATACACCTCGATAATACACGAATGGCTTCGTTTAACTTCATAACCGTAAGTGACCGTATTGTATGCGTCCGGAAAGCAGGACAAGGTCTAAAAATATTCAAGAATAAATATTTCACCGAAAGACCAACATTTAGAAATCTGCGCGATCGTAAAGATTGGCTGTTCGAATGCACGGCCGCTTCCGTTGGGAAATTTGTCAGAGCCAACGAGTAAGAAATTCCAAAAAAAGATTTCGGCCGATGGAGAGGGCTGCTGCACGAATGATCAGATTATGTCAAAAGAATACATCCAGCAAGCCCTTGAGGCCTATTCCCTATGCCAAATTGGATGCAACGTACAAGTAAGAAGAAAAGTTCTGAGTTTATACGCACAACTAGATCGGATGCCTTGTGTGGAATGGTGATTATCAGAATAAATGTTCCACGTTCGGTTCTCAGGAACATTGGTCAGAGAAGAAACAGTAATGCCGTTTAGATGTTCTAAATCCCCACTATCAATATTAGAGGTGTCATAATCGCTGTGACGATAATGATAGTTGTCATAAAGTAAGTACGTGCAATCTCAAGAAATAAAAGCTTTTCAGCATTGTGCCCCGATTTCTTCTCTCCCGAGCAAACCACATCCAAACCATACCCGTCAATAATACAGAGCGTTGACTGAGGTGTTGCTGCCGGCTGCATATTTCGCTTCGCTTGATATCCCTTTTCGCTTTTGCGAAGAAGGCCCTCGTAAGCATAATGACTGCGTGATTTAGAAGTTTCAAAACTTACGCTCGAGGTGCTTAGGGTTTAAATCAAGGCGTGTTATAGAACACCCATTTATTTTTCTTGACAAGTTTTCATAGAAGTTTTAATGGTAAAACGCAATGAATTTTTGTTTTTACTAACGAAGCAACGTTCATCTTCCCTCTAGGTCCTCCAGTGACGCCGTACAACTGCAGCGTAGAGGAAGTGACGTCAGAAGGCGTGCATGTTGTGTGCCAGCGCAGCGGGGAGCGACAGCAGCAGACATTTTTGTTAGAGCTTCAGGATGGCCAGAGCACACCCATCGTGACAAACTTCACGTCCGGCCAGCCGAGTTTCCGCGTTCACTCACTGAGGCCTGCGACGCGGTACCAGATGGTGCTGTACGGTATCAACGCCAACGGCCGCAGCGAGCCCGTCCATTTGACTGTGTTCACGCTGCCAGTTGGCAGGGGACTGGTCAGCAAAGGTGAGGACCATAATTGTGCATTGCTCAATCAAGAACGCGTTTCTAAGAACTACTAAACGAACACGCAAGTTGTCATGCCACTAAGAGATGTGAGAAATTGCATGACTCGTGTAGTTCCCCGCAAATTATGTGTGCAGGCGCCATGTTCGAAACAATAGTTTTTTTTAAATTGAATATTAACGAATGGCCCGCTTGCAGGATATTTTTGCGACAACTGTCAGCACTATTGCTCGTTCTTTTCCTTCGCTCTTCCATGAACTGTATAAATTCTACTGCTGTTTATTTTTTTCCTTTTTGTCATTGGCCAACAAGCTATTGCAACCAGACATAGTGCTCGACCAAGATAAGCCATCATTTGCCAGCTGTTCGAGCACATTCTACAATGTAACTACAGGCGATGTGTGTGATCTCCGCACAGAAAAAATACGTGACATGAAGGACTACATGACTCAGGTTTCAACGGTTTGAAAGGTGAGAATAAATTGTAACCGCGAAGAGACGATGAAAAAAAGAAAAAGGCAGACTCAATGGTTATTATCGCAATGAACGTGAACAGCTATGGTCTCACGCTGCTTTTATATTATCCTTTCATTTACTCTGTGGCAACAGATATGTAAAGGAAATTGTTATTACTTCATCAGTAAAGCATTAGTTAGCAGCCCAGATAGACAGTGCGCTAATCACCATCTTTTGTTCCGAGACGAGACCATAAAATAAAATCACAATGTAAATAAAGCAAATCTTCATCTGTCCAGGCTCGTGCAATCGCAAGCTTTCTGTCAAGACTGCAGAATTTGTAAAATAAAAATTGACGACAGAAACAATGATTTAATTATCCTATGTGATGCGAAGCATTCATTAAATGCATACACGACGCAAATGCGCTTTTAGCGCATTTGCGTCGTGTAAGCGTAAGCTTTTTATTTCTTAAGTGCTATGCTTAAGCGCCATTTCTTCTGTCTTTTTCTTATTCAGCTGCATGGATGCTACCCATCATAGATACTAGCGGCCTACACGTACTGAAGTACGAGATGTACTTGTAATACGCTGGATCGAACCCTCTGGTGAACATGTGGTCGATGACATGCCGTGCCGCTTAATGGGCCCTCAATACCTGGGGCTCAGGGTGACGCTTAACATTCAATGTAACTGTCGGGGGAACCACTAGTTGGCCGGCTTCGTGATTTCCACGTTGTAATCCCCCGGAAGGGTCTTGGGAAGTTTAATATTTCTCAGGGAGTGCGATTCCGATGCCTGTAGCCGCCTAGAACGGCCAAGAACGAGGAAGTCGTGGGTACGTCCGCTTCTCTCTGCAGCTTGCGCGTGTATGAGCTTTACTAACCCAGAGTCACGTCATCTTTTGTTCTGGCCCGCGTCTCCCTAGCGGCGAGTGGAGCAAGGCGAGCGCCCACGTGAAAGTTGCAACATCTCCAGGAGAGGCCCACATTTTTCAGAGAGATAATAGCCACATCCTTAAGTGTGACCTTGCTCTTACCTTGACTCCGACTAGGTGATAAATGCTGCGTATTTAAAATTAAGAGCACATTTTGTCAGCGCTTTTTCGCCATACAAGCGACCTAACTCAGGATGGTATTGCCTTTGAAACTCGGCCCTCACTAACCCGTCTTTCTCACCTTGTACGCAGCAGACACAGAGTGGTCTCTAGGATCTACCACGCTGTGGGCAGCCACGTTGAGTGCCGTGGCCGCCTTTCTCATCGTATTCATCGCACTTACGCTGGGCAAGTTCAGGCGGAAGATACTCTTCAACCGAGGTGAGGTTCAGCTGCTCTAGGCATAAACCCTACGCGATCTCATCTCGATTAACCGGTTTTGAGCAGACACTTGTTTCCATGCTGTGATTTGAATATTCAAATCTGCACGTTTAGGCGCTGATCTCAGCCGCCCTTCCAGTTTAGACAAGAGGTGACATTACAGCGAAACATGAGAACTCTTTCATGTGTCCACAGCCTCGCGTTTTTTAGTGTTTCATTCGCTAAACATCCAAGCTGCCATCACTGGTTAATGGAACTTCGACTTAGGCAGCGCGAAATAACATAGACGGAGTGAAAGAAAATACAGACGCAGAGCAGACTATTAACTTAGGAGTTAATAAAAAAAAAGCAGACGTATATATAGACGCACTGCAAAGAACACGTAGTCCCAAGAAAAAGTTAGAAAAACCTTCTTAGTTCCTACGTCACTTAGTGCTGAGTATCCAGGTAACTTAACTAAGCGTCATGCAGCGTAATGAATGGCCTCGCGACACATGTTTCACCTCGCTGTGTCTGTGTTTTCTTTCCATTCATGTGTGTTATTTCACGCTGCATAAGTTAAGGATGCATTACCAACTCATCCGGCAAACCACACTTCTAAATAATGGAAACGTAAAAAGAAATAACATTTTATATGGCAAGAAGAAAATGGCACCGAGTCTTTGATTTCGCAACTATGAGAAAGAAAATAATACACCGGCAGGAAATTTCGCATGCATAAACACAACAGTCTGGGCCAGCAGCCGACCAGGTTCCCTATGTGGGGCGGCTAATGCAGCCGCCTGTAAAAGAAAGTCCGGAATGCAGTGGAAGCACTTAATGTTCGCAGTGAATGGCTAACTAATAAAGCGGTTCTCATGTTGCTTCATATTGTGCACTGAGAGAGGGAGAGAGGGTGTAAAATAAGATATGAGAGCACACTCGAGGGTGTTTCATAAACAAACAGGCACACGTACGTTTTTGTACTTATGAATGCAAAAGCTGATGCTACCGTATTTCAGGGTAAATCCTCGTTATATGAGCTCATAACCATCAGAGAAAGGAGTTGCTCTTGTTTTATCCCTTGATTAGAAAACGTTAGCGAGCCTTAAATAGGAAAAGAGCGTTCACGTTCATGTTTTTATTCCTTGTGCATGCAGCTCGGAATGTTTGGAACAGGAATGAAAGGTGAGTAAATCCGTGTGTGTCTTGATGCTGAGTTTCTCTTGTCATAATAGTAAACTGGAGTAGTATAGAAATGTCAAGGAGTGCTTCTAGAAGCACAACTGGTTTTTCCGCCACCAGCATACGAGGCCCCGGACATGCTAAGATCTTGTTATCGAGATGCGAATATACAAGTCGGTCTGTGGTTGTTGACTTTCTCAATACCAAGCGAACTTTATTCGTTGTTTCTTGCTTGTATTATTTCGTTCTCATCAATTTGAGAAGAGTGACTGCGCAGCGGGCGTAAGACTTTTATAGGCACAAATAATGCATTGCAAGAAGAAGGAGGGGTGGGGGGAGAAATAGAAAAGAAACAAAAGCACTGTTCACGCTGTATACCCACATGAGGAGGAATTGGATGAACAATAAAGATGAGACACAATGAAATAACGAAGCACGCGCAATAACAATTGAGAGTCGTACCGACTCGTCCGTCAAGTAAGTGTAACATCTACTGTCTGTGCGGTTTATGTTATTTCGCTACGAGTGCTGACTAATTGCCATTTCCCGAAAGGTAAAAGCGAAGCATCTGTCTTTCTTTCTTTTTTTCTTTGAGTGCTAACGAGAGTGTTCACACCGGTCTCGGGTGCGTTAGCGCAGCTGACACGCGTTCCCTTTTTGAACAGTTCTGAGTGCCCCTGTTTCCGCACGAAAGAGAGTCACTATACTAGAACAATTCCTTACAACGGTCACGTACTAGAGTACAGGCATACCGGTATACCTGTAGGCGCTGACACGATCAGCAGAGTGGTATATCGGCACCTTTTGACGGGCTTTTACAAGGAAGCAAGTAACATTTGTGTTACTTGCTAATTGCTAATGCCTAATTGTACTTCATTCACCTGTTGACGGATCATCTTCGAGGCAGTAACGTGTTCATCAGGTAGTCACGTTTCGGCCTCTTGTTTCTGGAAGAGAAATGTCGTTCAATCAAAAAACGCTTGTTTCGCGGTATGAGTGACCACTGGTTCAGAGTATGTTGCCAGCAGCTGTGCTGCTTTTGGATGCGTCATTTCATATTCCAGTATGGGCATACGATAGCATGTCTCCATCATGTCAAAACGCGCCGTTGAAGCGAATGCTAAAATGAGTGAAGTAGTGGTGACGACAATGAGGTAAAGCAAGGGCTGACAAATTGCAGCACACAGTGCGGTATGCGTGTTCTGCATATGGATGCTCAGACGAATACACCAAAGAACCTTGCACATTATTCTGGGAAGTGTAGTAACGCTACAAGGAAGAGTACTGGTGCACATAGAAACAACAGAGAACGCCAACGTCAAGCTGTTTACTTTGAAGAACGCGCGTATTCTTACACATAAGTCGTTGCTCATAGCAAGAAAAGTATGACGTAATTCAAAAGGTTGAGCACGTAGGTGATGCTCTGTACTGCTTCAAGTATTCAACGTGCATTGAACTCTTTTTGTGTGTGTGCTTGTTTGTTCGTTTGCAAGGTAACTAATATCCTAGACGCGCGTGAGTTAATTGCAGCAAAAGTTCCTCTGTGTGTCATTCATCTATTTGTTTCCAAGAAGTTTTACAACTCAGACAGGCAGCGCATGAATAATAAAGCCATGTTCCTCCCGTGTGTTTTTTTTAATGCAAGCGTAATAAATGAACAAAAATTAACAGTCATACAAATGTGATTGATCAACTTGAGCGTTTGTTAAAATAAAAAGGAAGCTCCAGAGACGTTTCTGTGAAGGAATAAGAAAGACACCATTGAAAAACATAAAAAAGGCAAATTACAAACCTATGGCCGGCACCTCAATGCTGCATTGCCAAAATGTTAAAGGCAGTTTATACTAGCAAGAACAACTTGAGCATATGATCCCGTGTGGATTTAGACAGCACTGCAGCACACACGCATAAACAGCACGGGTGACAGAAAATGAACATGTGTACGTGGCCGAGATTATTAACACCGTTTTTCTTGGACTAGGAGGACTGTGACGCAATATGGTGGTCATCTCGCCCGATATTGTAATGCGTAGCTACTGTCACTGCTGCGTCTGAACGTGTCACATTCTACCAAGAAACGGACTTGTATTGACACTGAAATATACAGGCAGATATTTCTACCGATAGCTCAAATGCGCGAGCCGTTGAACGAGGCCTGATCGGAAGCACCTACGAGACACACTCACTTTTCCTTCTCAGTTGCTCGCTGGGGTTTGGGCCCACGCACTGCGTGAAATAGTGCCAGAGGTTTTGTGTAATAATGCGAGGACTAAGCTCCACAAAACGCAACCTTATAGGTTTCCAACACTGCCCTCTTGGAAATGAGATTTATGAGGCAAAACCTTAGAGCGGGCCTGCAACAAGCTTGATGCAAGCCGCGGGCCCTACTGGCTGTTGGTTTAAACCTGACAGATGCTGATAGCCGGAATACATTGCCACAGGCAAGACACATCTAGAGATCCTACAAAGATAGAAAGGAAGACAGAGAACGAGAGGAGGCTTTTACGCTCCCGCAGCTGCTAGAACGGATGCGGCGTCGACGACGCCCAACAGGACGTGGAGGTTTGGAACGGACCCGCAGCTTAGAGGCAACGTTTCCGAGCAGCATTGGGGACAAATATACAAATGCGTGACGCAGTGAGAAACACGTCAGACAAGACGGCTCGTGCGGCAGGGCCAACACGATAGCGCTGCGGTGTCCACGCATCTGCGAGTCATTAGGCTCACGAGCGGTCATTTGACGCTTCGAGGCTGTGGGCTCTGACGTCTGTAGAAGGAAGGCGGTGGGGGGTGCGGCTTCTGTGGAGCTTAAATGGGCCGGAACAGAGCAAAGCGAACCTCCAGAGCGAGGCTCGGACCTGAGAGAAAAAGGGGTGAATGAAAAGAGATGGAGGAAAGAAATGGAGTGGACTACCAGGCTATTTTTGCGCGTGTGGCGACTATGGCAGAAAGGCCCCAGGGACGGGTCTGTTGTGACGAGGTTCTCCGGGGACAAGAGAGGATGCGTCACGAACTTCTGGATCACCCACTGTTTAGCACCGCGTCTTGTTTTGTTCTTCCTTTCTCTATTGTTATGTTACGTCTGCCTCTTAGTGTCGCTTCGATGACGGGGAGTGGATAGAAGAGCAGTTCGGTAGGTCCTCGTATTTAAGGCTTCAGTGGAATTTAGAGAAACACGTGTTGAAGCGATAAATACTGTTGTCGCTGAGAAACCCATGAAATAAGCACTGTGTGTGCCCACCCGCTCTCTTTCTTTGTCCTGTGTCGGTAGGCGCTGTTTTAATGCGAAAGCATTATATGCCCCTTTACGCGAAAATACGGTGTCGTCGTCAGCGGCGTGACCGAAAGATGGTACCAAAAATAGCTGATGGCGCGAAGAGTAAAAACACGCAGAAATTCCCGGATTGACGTCAAATTTGTCAGGCAGGTTTTTGTAAATAAAGTCAATTATTCGAAGTGAAAGGAAAATGCAGTAAGTTTCCGTCTGGATAGGAATCTAACCCGGGATTCCGGGGTACGAGACAAGCCCGATTCCCCCGGTGGCTCCATGATTATCGTTGACTAGAGTTTTGCCTAGTGCGTGCGTCACTGCACACGTCACGTCCCTGCCTCCCACGTGTAACTTGCTCTTCAGATTTCATCGGTGCTGTGTCTACTGCGAACCACTCTCGACGCCAAATCATGAATGTATAAAATGAGGTGTGCCTAGCGCGTGCGTCATTGCACACGTCACGTCGATGCCTCCCGCGCGCCCCTTGATCTTAGGATTTTGTCGGTGCTGTGTCTACTGGGATGCAGACCAAAGCATCTGGCTTAGTGGCAGCTGTGAAACGTCATCACTCACGAAAGCACGCCTCAGAAGACGAAGCAAGGGAACGCAAAAATGCCGCATGACGAGCACTGAGGCAGGCGCTCGCTGCAGCTAAAATAGTCCGAATGCTTCCGGCCTGTGGCCAACGTATACGCAAGTACACACACACGCATCGGTTCAGCAGGAAGAACTTTAATGCATGTCGAAAACATCTATCGAAAAGATTTTTCCTAAGCTATTATAATGCTTTCGCATTCCCAGACGTAAGCAGTCCTAAGTCTCAGCAACGCTCGAGCCACCTTCCCCGGTGCAACGGCAAGGTTTCAACGCGAGTTTCTCAACCGGAACTTCAGAGCCAGTTGCAGTCCGTGTGAGCCGTTGTGGTTCGAGCACAACGGGGTACTCGTCAGTGTAATTTGTTCCGAGGAACACCGAAGAAACACACGACAAGCTTCTCTTACCCCCGTTTTCCGGTAGGGGAAGGGTTGGTAATTTTATTGCGATAGCAATTATATGGACACTTCAACCGGATTTGTGCCGTCGGCGTCGCCGTCGCCGTCGCCGTGAGGTTCCCATAGATAAAATCTTCGCCGCGCACCGTATGCCCGAGCGGAAGCGTGCGGGGACGCGCGCTATCACGGAGAGCGAACGCACTCAATCTCCCACGCGCAAGCAAGGAAGCGGGAAGCCAGAGCCGGAGGGAGGGAGGGGGGGGGGGGGCACTTCTACTCTGCCAACAACCGCGCTCGTCGCTCGCCCGGTGGAGATAAGAGACGGTGCGTCTCTTATCTCCACACGGCTCTGGCCTTTATGCGCCGTGCATTCGCCGCTCAGTTTCCGTTGAAGCGAAATACCGCACGTACCTTCGCCCGCTGCGGCGTATGCGCTTGCTGCCAGCGTTTTGACAGTCGTTGTCTGCAGTCATTCAGTGTGATCTATTCATGTTTGTGCGCGCTCACACCACGCTTGTTCATTCAGTTAGTCATAGTCGGGCCACATTTTCCAACGCACGCTACACATGCAATGCTGCCCGGATCGGCGGTGCAGCGCTACAGGTGTGTCCCTTCGCACGCGCTGCCCACGGGAAGCGCTTCTCATTAACACCACCGTTTCACATGCGCCTTCTCGTGGTCATCGAGTCTCTCTTCATGTCGGTCTACTTACGCCGCAGCACACCTGCTTACTTATTCAGCTCATGTTTACTACAATTCATATTGCTACCAAAGCCGCTCACCTTCCTTCATATGGCATTGCTGTGTTGCTATCGCATTCATTGCTTCGCCCTTAGGGCGAAACTGTGACATTTTTTTAAAATAGTTATCTATTTTGCTTCCGTCACTTGGCTTCCCTCCACAGCATGTTACTAGAATTTCCGTCACAGCAAGTAAGTCTAACGTGATCGTCTGTACTCTCTTGTATGGTAAATTTCATTTGGGTAACATTGGCGGGACAGCTCTAGAAATCAGCTGTACAGAAGTTTATTCAAGCGACCAGAAATCACTACTAGGGGTGCCGATAGTAGTGTGCTCTTTTTGTACTAATTAATCACACTCCACGCTCATTGTCTCAGCTAGCGTTCTCTTTCTTAGTGTTTGATTCTTTATTTCTTGCTCATTGAGGGTATTATCTCATTCTCCTCAAATTTATGAAAGACTCTGTTGTAGCATTGCGGGACTGTGGTAAGAACCATATTTGGAGGCTACAACAACAACGCAGGTGTCTGCAGTGAGCCTGCTGTGGCCGTAGTGTATTGCTGAAGTCTACTGATTTTATGCAGTCACCTGCTCAGAGCACTTCTAGCGAGAACGTCTTCTGTTTTCCCTCCGAGTTCACCATTTCGGATCAAAATGCACACATGAACACTTATTTAATGGAATCTTTACTTCAAAGAGGGAAAGCGAGTCTAGGTTTACTTTATTATCGGTCTCGAAAACAGAGACTAACGAAAAAAGAAAATCTGGTTGTAATTGCAAACGCGGGCTCATTAGTGGTGACTAGAGCACTAGTCAGGATGGTGTTTACATAATGGGATCCGACTGCCAATCAGGATTTTATACAAAACTATTCACGTTTGCAAATGAGGTAGCCACGTGTATTATTCAATAGCAGGATAGTTGATCTGCATAAACATGCTCTATATTTAAGTCCTGACTTCCGCAAACCTGCTGAGCATGCGTCGAAAGGCTGCGGAGGTGGTCAGTGAATGATTTTTTTTTTTACTTTCCAGTTCAAGCAAATTGGCTAGAGTCATACTACGTGTTTTTATTCGATCGCGGGATGCCTAAAGTGTTGAACAAGAGCAGCAAAACAACAAAAAGGCTTGGTAATAGTAGCCGGAACTTGCCATGCCCTTCGTTTTAAAGCGAAGCTTTGTACCTCTACCAGCCAAGGGTTCTGTCGTGTCCGTCGTTGTAAGCATAAAAACGATCCCGACGAACCGTATAGCAGTATAGCTTACTTGAATTCAGGCATTCAGCGTACAACTAAGCACTCGTTTTCGCAAGAAAAACCACAAAAACAAGCTTCAAAGTGATGAGCCAACATGATAGATGATAAGGGCTGCGGCAAACAACGGAAACAGACTCGGCGCGGTCCGTAAGATTAGATTGCAGCTGTTGCAAAGCTTATGCAGCTGCTTGAAATAGGGTTGACGTCATTCGAAACCCTTCCAGCCTAGTAACTGCTTCGGTTCATTTTCTAGACTACCCCACTATGGGGTAGTCTAGTAGTGTATATCACACCGATCATAAAGCAGTAGTGAACATTGTTGTGAAGTAAATAATAATAAAGGCCGTGGTTAAAGTTACGTTGTAGTGTGTGAAATATCAAGTGCGCCGCAGTCACCGTGAGGGTGGCGTAAAAGCTTCGCTTTCCAACCACCTTCATAGGGTGGATTGGCGGGCAATTTTTTTTGTTCCATGCAAATAACAAGCTTTCTTACTTTTTTTTCACTGGCGATACAGCAGACGCCCTCACATCAAAGCCTTTATTCCATGCATAGGCTCCGAAAGCACTCCAGCGTCACTGAACGAATGGAACCACCGTTATCTTCTACCAATGCACCATGGCACCGCCTTCGAAGAAAAATGTATGTCCTCGTATAAAAAATTGCCTGCCAATCCACCCTGTGAAGGTGGTTGGAAAGCGAAGCTTTTTACGCCACCCTCACGGTGGCGTAATACTTCACTTCCACATATGGCATACGGCGCGCGGCGACGATTTTATCGCCGTTGGTCTTTGTACGGAACCTCACGGCGACGACGACAGCAACGGCAGGAATGCGCTTGGAGTGTCCATACAATCGCTTTCGCAATACAAAGCATGTAAAAACCCGCGCTGTGCCTGCAATCAGCACTCCCCCTGAGCACTACAGAGAGGCGGCTTTTATGGTAGATTTAGGTTTTGTGCGCCTACGTTTTTGTGTAACTTATCACGCTGTGCAGCATGTTGATCAATATTGCGCTACGCGCATTAAAGCGCCAGAATGTCCTGAACCCCACACATAATGCAAATTATAGCTGGGGAGACGTAAGGAAGGTTTAAGAGAGCCAGGCTGCTGAGCATATGCAAAGCGTTTGTTGCGACACTATTCTTATTAAGGGGTCTCAATGTTGTGCGGCGTATAGTGTCTGCATCCTACGTCGTCAAGGTGTCGTGGGCCGCTGATGTGGTGGTCCTCGGGCGAGCATTTCCCCGGGAGGATGTGAGTTCGTTCGGGCTGTGCACCACGTACAGGAGAGAGATGCTTCGCATTGACTTAGGTAACCATCGAGGATGGTTTCTACCGTAATTTTTAGCTCTTGTTACAAGAAAACGGATACTGTAAATGTTACCAAGCAGGCGTTCGCTGACAAACGAGCGCTGCATTCACTGCGTCGACTCGGTCAAGGTAGCCACTCTAGCCAGGCAAGCTAGTCAGGCGAAAAAAAAAAGAAAAAAAAAGAGAAGAATGGCGGCTTAGATATGTGTTCTTTGCTACGATTTATATGCATGCTTTGTTTTCTATATAGGGTTGATGCATATCTTGACACAATAATTGAGAAATCTTACGAAGTTGTCGTTCCTAATTCCCAATTTTCCGCTTGGTAAGCAAAACTTATGCACATCCAGCAACATATATATCCCGTAAGTGCTGCGTGCTCTCTTGCACGACAACAAGTAAAAATGCAGATGCTCGACTTCCCATCCGATGAAAAACGACAAGCAGCGTGATTGAGCACTTAATTTTCTTTCTTGCTTTATTTATTTTTTCCACTTTTTTCCTAGATTCCTTAGCCACTGGAACTTGTTCTTTATGAGTGGAACAGCCGGCCCTTCGGTGGATTATTATCCCATGGTCTCATTAATTAATAAACAACCTCTCTGCAGAAACTAAGAATGAGCTGTGACAGCGTTATTTGAATAAGTGCGCAGTCACACTGATTTGTTGCTGTTATGAGTAGTGCTACGCTCACAGTTTGCTTTCTATTATATATTTCGATTTCGTTGTCGGCTTGCAAGAAGCGACGCCTCCGCTGTCGCTTCGATCAGCAACTTGTGAAAGCCGGTGAATAAATTGCAATAAGTGCAGAGGTTTTGCGTGCTAAAATCATGATCCTATGATGAAACACGCCACAGTGTTGGGACTCCGGGTCGATATTGAGCACCTGGGATTCTTCACGTGCACGTAAATCTAAGTACACGAACGTTCTTGAACTCCGCCCCCATCTATTTGTGGTCACCCGGCCGGGTTTGAACCCGCGACCTCGAACACAGCTGCGAAACGCCATATATGCACTATATATGCACGCTGGGTGAAAGCCGTTGATTGCCAATGAATAATGTCGAAGGACAAAAATACTTGCAGTAAAGGGAATAAAAAAAATACTGTGGTGTTTTACGAGCGAAAGCCACGATCTGATTATGAAGCAGGCCGTAGGGGGGGACTCTGTATTAATTTCTACCAACTGGGGTTCTTAAACGAGCACTCAATGCAGGGCACGCGGATGTTTTTGCCTTTTGCCCCCATCAAATTACGGCTGTCGTGGCCGTATAGGGCACCAACTTAAGTTCTAAATATAAAAATCTTCATTCACCACATGCAATACTGACAGTATAATTGACTTGCCTAGAACTAAACGCCTCCGTATGCACGCAGGAGTATAAGCCTATATAGACGCTAAGGCAAATTTTTAAAAAGTAAAACTTTCATTCTATGCAGTTCCCTTATTCGCTATCACACGCACAGTACAGAAAACTTGTACTTAGATTCAGGTGCACGTTAAAGAACCCCAGGTGGTCCAAATTTCCGAAGTCCCCCACTACGGCATGCCTCATAGTCAAATCGTGGTTTTGGCGCGTAAAACCCCATAATTAGCGCAGAAAATTAATTATGCCGCTGCTCTCTTGCCGCAGGCGAACGAACCAATTATCGTAAATGTAAGGTCTACTGGAGCTTGCCCGACAAGAAGCTGCAACACTGCATTTCGTAGCAGCTTCTTGTCGGGCAAGCTCCAGTTATTTGACAAGATGGAGACCCAGATTGGGCTTCTCAGCCTGGAGAACTGATTTCTCTTGTGGTTAATCTCATTTACAGTGCAACCAATAGCTGTCAAAAGCAAGAGAAACAGAGGCCTTCTTTCCATGACGACGTGAACACAGGTATGTAAAGCTAAGGATACATTTTGCGAGTGTGTCTGAGTGTGCCGACCAAGGGGGGAGGGGGGAGGTTAGGAAACTGAGGTGGCCCTCGCCATAATTTCGAACGATTTGCTGCTGCCGATACGCAGCCAGCCAGATAAATAGCGAGAGGGTGAATGGTTCCCCAATTTTTTATTTGACGCTTCTTCATACCTCTGTGAGATACGTCAGCGGAGCGGAACGAGGACGAGGACATGAGTAACAGGAGGAGCGTGTCTATTAGAGCAATGAATCACCTTGCCCGGACTGAAGTTCTTAACGAGCACATTTCGTCTCCATTGCGCTCTATCCGTGCCTCTACTTGCCGCCTTACGACTCTGGTGTCTCTGTCACGATGCACTACTGAAACCGCCAATCCAGTGGTAACTTCTGTTAGTTAGCCATTTATGAGTAGGAAACTAGTGATAAACAAATGATCATGTCCATGTGCCGCGTTGAAAAACAAGGCTTATTATTGCGATACCAATTATATTGACACTCCAGGGGCATTTCTGCCGTCGGCGTCGCCGTCGCCGTGAGTTTCCATATAAAGTCTACGGGCGATAAAATCGTCGCCGCGGGCCGTGTACTCTATGTGCGAGTGAAAGCGGGCGAGGGTGAGCCGGCGATTGCGGCTAAGGCTCCCGCACGCAAGCGAACGAAGCGGGAAGGAAGCGCGCTGTCTCCCAGTCGCGTGCAACGCTCCAGAGGGAGGGTAGGTAGGGGTTAGGGGCGCGTTTCACTCCGCGCCACCCGAGCGACCGCGTGAGCCCGCCGGGCAGGAAGGCTCGGGGGGGAGGCCGCGTACTACGCTGCGCGCTTCCGCCTGGGCAGCTGTATCTTAAAAGCCGTAGTATGCCTGTGCTTACAAGTTTATACAGCCGATAAAACTACTATCCATACTTTGTACAGATGTCCACTAGTTTGCTATCACAATGGATGCTTCGCCTTTAAGAGGGAACTGCGAAATGTTTTTTTTTTCATCACCAACATAACTGACGTGAATTTTCTGAATTGCACTTCTTTTCATATGTAGTCAATCTCTGAAATTGAATGTTGTGCTTCGTATACAGGAGGTTCTGCATGGTATGGCGTCGTCTGTACAAATAAAGATTGCTTGAACAAATATGTGTAGATGAAAAAGGATGTGCTCGATTTGGTGGTACCGCATTATTATTAGCATATGGAGCAAAACTGTGCAAGTTCGAACCTGAATTAAATCAACTGAATAGTGTGGTTCAACGCCGGTTCAGCGCGTTATGAGGGACATCGTAGTGCAGGGCTACTTAACAATTTAGACCACCTGGAGTTATGTATCGTGAGTCTAAATTGATAAACTCGAGGGTTCTTGCATTTCTTCCCCATCGAAATGCAATCGCCGAGGCCGCGAATCGAACCCGCGACTTTGTATTCCATGGAACCACCGCGGCGAGACCAATCAGAACCTGAAGAGAAACATTAATGATCAGCAAAATAGTTGCGAACAGAGCACGACAGCTTTCTCGATCATACAATTTACTTCTAGATGACAAACGCCGAAAGCCTTAACCTCCTTGCTGAATGGTCCCAAACAAGGGCAGAATGCAACAGGTAGAACCACGCATTCGTGACAGTTCCGGTAACAAAGTCCTGGCATCTAAGTACAATGTATTTTATTGTTCTGAGCATTTAACAGCACTTTCAATCGTTCGTATTTTGTTTCCTTGAATATGCACGTGACATGAGATTCAATGCCTAGTTTCTTCTGAACCAACCCTCTCTTCATGACTAGGTCATCTGCCAGGTGGAGAAATCTCAACCACCAGCGTCGGTGTGATGGCTATTGGGATCCAGGGACCTGACCGACTACGCCATGCTGGCGACGTCGATTGAGACCACGCCCAGGTTGCTCAGCCTCGTCTCGAGCGCCTGACACTATGGTGGGCACCTCCGGTGCTTGGCGTCCAACACGTTTTGTAACAGGCTGTCGGAGTCGCCCATGGAAGATTCCTGGACACTGGACATACACTGTGGGTGTCGTAGTCATCATTCTTTCATATATACATGCACCAGTTATCGGTAATGTGTAATGAAAGGACCAAGAGAGACGAGGCACGCTGAACACGAAAGGCGCAAACAAATAGAAACCGCATTCTCCCTTCGTCACTTGCTCAGATACTTTAACTTCCTAATTGAATTCGGTTAACCTCCCTGTCTTTCCTACTTCATATTTCTTTCTCTCACTTTTGAATGACGTTACACACAGCCGAATGTCTCGACGTTTTAACTGCTGACGCTTTGCTAATGCTGTCCACAGCCAAGTGAATGAAAAAACGTCGCAGTTTCGCCCGAAAGACGAAGCATATTTTGCCATAGCAAACTATTGGATAGCTGTACGAAGTAAGGATAGTAGTTTCATGGGCCGTATAAACTTGTAAATATAGGCATACGAACTAGATTAACAAGCATGGTGTAACGCGCGCACAAGCAAACTAGAACGCACCTCACTCGAGGACCGCGGAAAATCGCCGTCAAAGTGCTTTACTGAGTAAACGTAGGCAGCAGCGAGCGAATGGACCTTCGTCCCGCCGTTTGCATGCACAAAAATGTCACAGTTTCGCCCTAAGGTCGAAGCAATGATTGCGATAGCAACACAGCAATGTCATACGAAGTAAGGTGAGCGGCTTTGGTAGCAATCTGAGTTGTAGTAAACATGAGCTGATTAAGCAAGCAGGTGTGCTGCGGCGTAAGTAGACCAACATGAAGAGAGACTCGATGACCACGAGAAGGCGCGTGTGGAACGGTGGTGTTGATGAGAAGCGCTTACCGTGGGCAGCGCGTGCGAAGGGACACACCTGTAGTGCTGCACTGCCGATCTGGGCAGCATTGCATGTGTAGCGTGCGTTGGAACATGTGGCCCGACTATTACTAACTGAATGAACAAGCGTGATGTGAGCGCGCACAAACAAACATGAATAGATCACACTGAATGACTGCAGCCAACGACTGTCAAAACGCTGGCAGCGAGCGCATACGCCGCGCAGCGGGCGAAGGTACGTGCGGTCTCTCGCTTCAACGGAAACTGAGCGGCGAATGCACGGCGCATAAAGGTCAGAGCCGTGTGGAGATAAGAGACTGTGCGGGCGAGCGAGCGACGAGCGTGGTTGTTGGCACAGTAGAAGTGCATCCCCCCCCCCCCCCCCCCGCACTCCCTCCGGCGCTGGCTTCCCACTTCCTTGCTTGCGCGTGGGTGATTGAGTGCGTTCGCTCTCCGTGATAGCGCGCTTCCCCGCACGCTTCCGCTCGGGCATACGGCGCGCGGTGAAGATTTTATCTATAGGGAACCTCACGGCGACGGCGAGGGCGACGACGACGGCGACGGCGACGGCAGAAATCCGGTTGAAGTGTCCATATAATTGCTATCGCAATAAAACACAGCGCAGGGAGGAAGGACTCTGCCCTCTCCGCAGATGGCTTTCAAGATACAGCCGCCCAGGCGGGAGCGCGCGGCGTAGTACGCGACTTCCCCTTCCTTACCCTCCCTCCGGAGCCTTGCTTCCCGGCGGGCGCGCTCGGTCGCTCGGGCGGCGCGGAGTAAAACGTTAACCCCCTCCCCGCCCTCCCACCGAACGCTGCACGCGATTGCAAGACGGAACGCTAGCTCCCCGCTTTGTTCGCTTGCGTGCGGGAGACTGAGTCGTGATCGCCAGCTCACCCTTGGTGAGCCGGCGATCACGAAAAAAGAAATGCGCCTTTAGCGTCGATATAAGTGCTATCGCAATAAAATAATGGCGACGTGAAGTTAGCGTACCAAAACTATACCTTCGTCTCATTCTGTTTCCATGGGTTGATCCGGTAGGCATGCTGTCGGCAACCATCGAATAAAGGGCACAACGTTTGCAGCAGGAATTAGAACACAGGAGTAGGAAGTCAAAGGCATGGCCAAAGAGCGAGACATAGAGACGATCTTTAATTACCAGTATGGCCTGCGATTGTCGAATCTAATGCCTACGACAATGCCATTGTCTCGACTCGGTACATTTCGCGCAGGAATTCATCTTGTGCGTGAAGTCTAAAAAACAAAAATTGCGCAGTGTTCACAAGATTGCGAGTGAAACCACTGTGCATGTTTTAAAGCCACGAAAGTATATCAGTGATTATACCCATGGCGACACCTTATCGGATGAAGCGTTGCCCAGTAATACCCACAACAGCCCCCGTTCTCTCAAGATAACGTGCGGTTCTCACAGCGAGAAATTACTATACGCTCACAATGGCTATTATAAGTAATCGAGTCAAGGGAATGAAATATACATGGAGAGTTGAGGCTTTTTATTGCTATTTTTCCGCAGACGCTCTTATCATAGAACTCCGCTTTGGCATCGGGCTGAATGCCGCGCACCTGCATCCGCGCGCCTGCAGAGCTTGGGGAAAACTGGTTTCGGAGGGTAGCAGCATTGCCTTAGCCTAGCTTGCACTCCGAAAAATTTCAGCGTGATTCCAGTAACTTATTATTTAAACAGTTCAAATAGAGCTTAGAAATAAATTTAAACACAAAATGTGCTCTCTATATACATATCAGAAAAAGTTATCTTTACAGAAATCATATTTACTGACTGAATAATCGCATCATTCAAAAATTTAGAAAAATTCAGGGATCTCTATATCAGAGTTAGGGTAAAACTGGCCTCGGAGGTTGGCGGTACTGCTAAAGTTAAAGTGTCCACAGACCTTAGAATATAAGAAACGCACATACGCAGACCACGAATCGCCGAACACTTTTTTGAACTAGTTTTACTGGCGACTGCGTATGGTGCGATGAAATGATTTCGAATTAGTTTCCCAAATGAGGTAATGTGTTCCAGTTCGTGCTGTCTGGTGTTTGTAAATTCATATTTACAGAAATTTTAGAACGTGGGAGTAGAGAAAGGACACCACTTTGGACATTTGCAAGAATTACACAATTTATTCGAGAACATAAAGAATGAATCTTGCTCGGCGCTTTTTGGACAGAGTTGGTCCTTTAACCACTAAATTCTGCACAATCAGTCATTCTGCACATAAATTTATGAATTATCGAAGGATTTGCTATTGTCTGTAATGTACAACGGAATGCTGATGCACATTGCTTTCTGGTGCACATTCTATTAATCCTCTTCTTTGCATCTGTCCTGTTTACATGTTGTAAATTACCTGTTGTTCGGCTCCAAACGAAGCACGAATCGACAAACCAAATGAACTCTTTGTTCCGCAAAAATAAGGAGTAACGCACAGTAACGAAGCGTGTTTGTTTGCTATCTGAACAATGTAGCCTCGATAAAATATTTTCGAGAATCTGTCATCTTACTTCTGTCGTTTCATGAACCAAGTGCTATGCCATCACAATCCATGCACCCACCTCTGAAAAACTGTGGTTGTGCTCGAAACTGACTAACGTAAGCAACAATGTGGAACAATAGCTCGATAGCTTAAAGCAAATTGCTCTCAGGCGGCTGTGAATGTTTTCTGAAAATGCTGTTGCACGAATTTTCTGCGTCCAAATCACCTTAACGAAATACGCAGATGTCTAATTGAGGCAAGCATGCACCCACATGCCTCTCTATGTGCCTGGATTAACTGTTAAGCTCGAGGATACAGAGAATATTGCATGCGAATTTTTTTTTTTTTCTCTGACCCGCCGCGGTAGCTCAGTCAGCTAAGGCGTTGCGCTGCTGAGCACGAGGTTGCGGGATCGAATCCCGGCCGCGGCGGCCGCATTTCGATGGAGGCGAAATGCAAAAACGCCCGTGTGCTTGCGTTGTAGTGCACGTTAAAGAACCCCAGGTGGTCAAAATTAATCCGGAGCCCTCCACTACGGCGTGCCTCATAATCAGAACTGGTTTTGGCACGTAAAACACCAGAAAGAAGAAGAAGAAGAAGAATTTTTCTCGACAAAGAAAGCCGGATAGGAGCCCTTGACCTGCTCGAATTTATAGACAACACAGTAATGTGAAGTCGCTTTGTTTTGGCGTTCGCCTGGCCACCTGTAGCTCAATTGACAAAAGAGAACCGGACTTTTCTGGGTGCTCTCAACTCCGAAATAAAAGAATCTGTTGGCGCATTATTTTTGCAATGAATCCCCGCGACATTGTTTCCCACCACCTATGCGGTGAGGCCAAGAATGATGAAAAAACAAACAAAAAAATTTGTCGCATCTACGCGCTCATTTGTGCTTGGAAGGTAGTGGGGATGACTGTCTCGTTTATCGATATGTCGCTCAGACCAGCACCTTCGTGGGATTATGTATTCTACATATGTTTGATTGCCTTTTATAACCAAAAGAATATTCATAACCGGAATGTGCACGTTTTATTATCGACGTACAACCGCGAATTATGGGAAAGTAGCATCGAACAGCAGCACTGTTGGCGACTGTTCATGAGGCTATGCGCAGCCATTGACACATGCATCTGTATTCTGCTGATCAGACGGCATAAGAAATTGCCAAGGTATTAAATTGTATTTTCTTTCTGTAGAAAAAGTTGTGGAATGCAACAAGACGTTTATAGAACTTAATGGGAGAACCAGCATCGCCTTCTGTTCTCGCCACCGAACAAGCAACACTAAAACGGGAAATAGGCTGACACCTCTAGCACATGTGTTTCTTTTGTCTGTTATTCATGTGAATGAGTGCCTTTTTTATTGTTGATATTTGTGCAGCGGCCAACCTGCTCAACATGATCACTACGAAGGAAGCTGTCTTGTCGAAAGTTGGCTCTGATGCCACGCGCCGAAGATTTCCCGGTCCAAACTACGGGCGTGTTCGTCATCCCAACCTGGGCCGTCCCCGTTGTCGTGTGAAGGAAGTTCTCACATCTCAGTGGGTTCGTTGGACCACCATTGCGTTTCTTCAAGGCCCGCCTTCATCGTCACCATGGGTCGTCGACAAATGCTCAGCCTCGTGTCGTGCCTTAAAGCCGCTTTGTCATTCGCGTCGACATGTTGAAGACCCGTTTGCGGCGGTGGACAGTCTTCGTGTCGCCTCTCTCTCGGTTGTGTAAGTAAAGTGAACCCGTGAGAACAGCGGACATTCCTCCTCTTATTTATTTATGATTTGTCATGTATACTACAGAAACATACATGAGGTTTGGAAAATGAATAAATGGCATTTGCTGATCTCGACCCCACAAGGAGTAGGGTAATAAAGGTTTGCGAACTAGTGCAGCCTGAATGACTGACTCTTCAAGGGGGTGTTCCACATATCAGCAAGCGAAAGAGAGTAACACAAAGAAAAATAGCAAGCAAGGTGTGTACCCGCCTGTGCTGTGTCTGCGTAGATATTTCTCTACAGGTTCTGAGCCAAGCAGTTTTAGCGGGTGAGCTGCTGCTTCTCGAAAATGACGATGGGTGGAGTACATCGTATACGAAATTGGTATGTAGTTTGACAGACTAAATTAGAGATCGGGCGACCTTCTTGAGTAAGCGGGTGGCCAGCGAGAGCTTTGCGTGGAGCTTCTGTACCGCCACGTTGTTGCGGTTCAGGTCCTGGAGGTGCAGCCCCAAAACTCTGAGAGTCTGCACGTGCGGTATCGGCGTTCCGTCTTGGGTTACCACGTTGATGTGCTGCGTTGTCGGGCGTCGCGCGCGCTTACTCAAGAAGGTGGCCACGCTTTAATTCCCCTACCCCTTCCCCCCTTTATGCCGGATCGTCAATAAAGTTGTTTCACTCACTCACAGATCAGGCGACTCCGTAGAATTAAATGAAATCGTTTCGACAAGCCACTGGATTTTTTGTACTTCAGTTACTATTATTACAACTTAAACTAGAATTACAAGATCACTGAGCAATCCGGTTGTTGTAGGTTTCACTGGCAGAAGTGTATGGGCCATATGGTGATATTACCGTGATTAATTTACATAGAGAGCACCCAATCAGCACCCCCCCTCCCTCCCACCGACTGCTAAATAACCTAAGGAGGCAAGATAAAAATGTAGGTGTGGACAAAGTATGAAGCATCACAGAACTTTACTGAGCGAAAGAAAAACTTGTCTTCGGAACAAAAGAGAAAGAGTAAGACAAGCAAACATTGCAAAAAACAGGCATGTAAACTCACTTACTTTCATGCCAATCTCCCGTAGTAGGTACAAGGTATTGATTGCAAAAAAAAATACGCCTACAGTTTTTTAAGCCTTCTAATAGTACCTGGCCGATTGTTGAGTGCCAAACAATACCTCTTACATATAGAAACGTGTAAAAGTAGGCAGGGAAATGCCAAAATGTTTGAAAGCTGTTGTAACATAAGCTCTAAACACTTATACGGAAGCTGAATTGTACGGAAACGCAAAATACGGAAGCTGAATTGAAAGCGCTAGCTTTTCTTTGCTCGTTGCTCGTTTTCGCTTCGTTCACACCTTCCGCAATGAAAAAGTTAGTGAGTGGCACCATAAGGCGCTTTCATCGGTGGAAGTGCACTTGACGCCACGTGAGCTTCCACTAATGAGAGAGGAGTTTTTGGAGACGTGCAGCAAAGGGACTACAGCAAGATAGTGTTACCCTTTGCGCATCACGAGTGGTGAAAAACCATCGATTGTGCCTGCAGTATCGTGGAAGTTTTGGCACGGCGCAGTCATGCCTCATCTTTCCCTTCCGAAGGCAGTGGCGGCGCAGCCGTTTGCAGCTGCATCGCAGATGGTGGTATAGAGGCACTAAAGGCTTAAAGTCGACGTGGACTCTTAAAGTGCCATTCCAGAAACATTGCGTCACTTGTTTCGGGCCAAGATTTAGTTAAAGAGAAAATAGCGTCTGAAGGGTCCCAGTCAATTTCGCACAATTCAAACCGCCTGCCGCCTGCCCCCGAACGGGGAGCGAGGACGTCGCATCACTCCCCTTTACTGCCGTCGGTAAGTAAAACAGCACCCGACAGACGACGCTATGGCTTCTGGAGCAAAACTCAAACTTGCGGTCATGGAGAAACCGAGACAAGGCAGAGCGTTGGATTAGCCGCTGCATTTGCTTTTGGTCAAGTGCGGTGGATTGTTCGGGCATAACGAGACATCAAATGAACATGGCATTCCCTGCCACTTGCGTTTTGTGTGAGTTTCGTGAGCCTACAAAACCAGCTCAGCACTACGCGATAACGAAACAATTGCAACGCGACAACGCGGGCGGCGGAGAGTAGAGCGAGAACGAAACCTTTCGACTGCCCGCGTCGTTGTCGATGGTAACGTCAGTTTCTTGTTTCTAAATATCAAATAGAACTGGACAAGCAGCATATTATTTCGCCTTATATTGCAATGTACTGATCTTTTTATTACGAGTAGTCTAGTACTAAAGAGAGAATTTTAATTATTTTGGCCCACGTCATCGGGCACTCCTCATGAATGCCACGGGGATGTCGCAAATAGTATCCTGCATTTACCTGAATTTCTGGATTACTAAAGCTCTGTTCGGACGCCTTAGATGTTCTCACTCATTCATCTATCAGTTTATCTTGGCTTTCTATTTACCTTTAGTGTCCCTTTAATGAAACTGTGACTCGCTTGAGGCGCTGCTGCTTTTCCGGATGCTCCACTGCATGCTTAGATAATCGGCGAGCAATCGAATATCGGATAAGAGCGCTGTAGCCTAAACTAGAACGCTACAAACCATCATATACACCGGATTTTCATGGAAGAATCAAAACCTTCAGACCTCCAAGCGATTCGGCGACCCAGCTAACGTCTAAACATTCGTAACAGCCCTGTGAGTTGTTGATAAAGTTGGCATTCCTAGTTGTCTTGTTTGCACGCGATAAAGGGCACGAGGGACTTTCAAAATAAAAAAATACCCCTTACAGAAGTGACAGCTCCAATTAATTTGCTGCTACCAAGCTGCCTTATTTCTTAAAGGAAACTTCCGGACCTTTTCCGACGCAAATGTTGTTTCATTCGAGGTGATCTCCTTCATGTTACATTAGCTTACATTCAGGGGAATGAAAACCATGCGTACGTTCAATCAGGCGTACGATCAGCAGCATCCGTGGTCTCGCCAATCTCATCTCCGCGTGTTGCCCCGAGTTACGGAGGCAACGCAGCGAGTTGTCGAGCTGACGAAATACCATCTCGTAGAGGAAGATGACCCCAAAACCTTTTACGGGTTTTACGACAGAGGGAGGGTCAAGACCAGAGGGAGCCAGAGCTTAGCCAGGGTCGTAAACGCTATTTTTGTAACATTTTGTATTATCACTTTATTCCGATAATTCTGGCTTGGCTTACGCCAGAAAAACGCCTAATGTATCTTAGCCACCGGCCATGGTATGAAAATCAAGCGAGTGAATAAGGCACGTGCCTCGTGAGAAAAGCAATATCGGCAGACTGTGACTGCCAGTAATAAAGGAACGCGGTGATGGCAGAAGACGAGGAAGAAGAAGAAGAACGCCGCCATACTGGTGAAAGGTCACGCGTCATCGCTTCCTTGACGTCGTCGATGTCTCAAGCTCCTCAAGGCTTGCGCAGTTCTGAGGCGCTTCAACCCGCCACAAGCCCACAAGGTTCGTATGTGGCTGATTTTGCTGTTGAACGTGCTGATCTTTAGTGTAGCTGCAACATACTGTGCTACGGTACGTTGCTCAGCGGTGCATCTATCGTTAGGGTTTGGAAAGGATTGTTCATTGTCTTACAGGAACGTTTAATGTGAGTATTTTTCTCAAGGGAGAAAGGAGTTTGAACTCAAAGCTCATTATCTAAGCGTGCAGTTTTCTTCAACGTCTTACTCTCACCTGTAATGTTTTCGACCTAGTATTCGCGGAATAATGGTGGGTGCAGGCTCAAACCGAAGCGAAAAGTCAATGGGAATTACCCAGCGGGTAACACCGAAGCAACACTTCAAATGCTGTCTATGTTTCATCCGGTTACGTATAGATACTCTAACACTATAGTGAAGCTAAAAAAAAATGTCGCAGTTTCACCCGAAAGGCAAAGCATCAATTGCGATAGCAAATTAGTAGAGAGCTATACGGAGTAAGGATAGTAGTTTTATCAGCTGTATATACTTGGATAGGCAGCAGCGCCAGCAACGCGCAGAACTGTTGTCGACGCCATCGGCGTTTTGCCCGCGTTCGCACAGAACGCGTGCGGCGTTCTTATATAAATACGCATTTGGTGCCGCAGCTAAACCTCGTCTCCCCTCCCTCCCTCCCTCCCTCCTAGGGAGCCTACATGCAAGCGCTGTTTTAGGGTGGTGACAACCTATGTAAAGGTACTTGCCGCCGCCAGCTAAATGGGCGGGTAAAATTTTCCACCAGATATACGAGAGCATGTGGGAATCAAAATGGTGAAAAGACCAGCCGACTGACCACGTTTCCCGCGCCCGTTGGTGCCGTGAAACTAATTCATTTTTAAAAATAAACTTTGGCCTCAGCAGCCAGAGACCCATAGCGTGTCTGAGAGCAGTGCATGGCAGGTCTACGTTTTAGTTAAACAGGCTTGTAAGCACATTTTTTATTACAGCAGACTTCGAAAAACACCCTTTACATAGTGTGTACAAGGGGAAGGCAACGACAATGTTTAATGCAGTTCACAGTCTTGGCTTGGAAAAATACTACCACGAGCACGCCACCGTTCCTTATAACTTGTTGCTTTGTATGCTATTGAAAAAAAATAACTTTGATGTGTTAAAATAAGAGGAACCGTCAACTAGTATATTAAAGATGTATGAAGGTTTGATGTGCGCATTGCTGCAAAACTAAATTAAAGAAATTTATTAGATCGCGTGCCAAAATGGGTACATCAGAGCGTGACAAAAAGAATGCAGGGATGCGCCGCGACTTGTAGCGAAATTGAGAGTCAAAATGGCTACTGACCAAATTTGGCGGTAAATAGCGCTCAAAATTTTGGACTTGTCACCACCCTAAAACGGGCGGTTGCATATAGGCTCCCTACTCCCTCCCATCCCCCCACGGCATTTCGCGCCACGAAAGAAGTCGCGTTTGCTCTCTATATATGGTGATTATAAAGGAGGAGACGCAGCCCTGCAGGGAGCACGGCGCAGAACGCGCGTTTGTTCTCCGACGTGCGTTCGCTCCCTGATAAGTGGTTCTTGAGGGAAAGGGAAAGGTTGGCGCTATCTTCTGCAGCCCTTGAGGGAGCACTGCTCAGCGTTCGCTCCCTGAGAAAGCGCGCGTCCCTCGCCTCCTTTCACTCGCACATACAGCGTTCGGAGCGCGGCGACGATTTCATCGCAATTGACGTCATACGGAAGCTCACGGCGACGGCGACGACGACGCCGATGGCAGAAATCCGCTTTGGAGTGTCCATATAATTGGTATCGCAATAAAAGCAGACAGTTATCTCTTACGACGCATTATTAGCGTCATTTAATGCCTTTAAACTGGCACAGTGGGCTATGAGGAACGGCTGCAGTGGAAGGCTCAGGAATAATTCTGCCCGCCGGGCGTTCTTTAACGCGCATCTAAAGCATGGTACACAAGTCTTTTGTGGCGAGAGCTACATTGGCTGTATTCTCGCCGTTGCGCTGTGGTCGGTGGCCGCACCGCGAGCTGAGCCGTTGCCTAGGAACCACCGCTGCTGGCAGCGTGCAGCGTTTCATGTAGGCTCCCTATGGCAGCGCCGCTCGCTGTGCCATCGGGCATGACGTCAGAGAAGAAGCCGGTGAAACCGCGAGCTGAGCCGTTGCCTAGCAACCGCCGGCGTTGCATCGGCGTTGCCGGCGTTCCGTCGCCGGAGGAGCCGGCCTTGCATCGTATATATAGAAGGGGCGGCTCGGTGGGATTCATCGCAAGATATGGAAAGTGAGTCGGAGAAACTGAAAGAAGGCAGGCTTCGTCATCGGAACGAATCCAAGAGGAGGCAGCGAGCAGAGGAGACGGAGGAAGAACGAGCCGCATACTTCGAGAAGCGTCGAGAAGCACACCTCGACAAGCGGTCAGGCGAGTGCATTCAGATGAGGATGGTTCGTCGTCTAGTTCGGCATCTCGTGCCGGGGCCGCTGATCAACGACGGAATGAAACACCAAGCTACACAATAACATTAACCGTACCTCTCACTACCCACACTCAGGCATAACTGAGTTAAGCCACAGCGATTTTTTTTACGTTCCGTCATCGTTGGAATGTGGCCACCACTGCTGCGAATAGAAATCCGTGACCTCGCGCTCACCATCGCAAGGCCATAGCCACTGTGCCACCACGGCGGGTATCAGTCGAGCTACGAAATGGCAGTATGTAGGCAAATCAGGGCGCATTCAAGCGCAAGCTCTTAGAAACGAACCACACTAAATAAAGGAATGCACAAATGAAAAGACACACATTTCACAGTCGTTAGGCTGCCTCATTTATAACATTAATACGCAACACTAACAATATGCTCATGTTTATTCTGAATGACCCAATTTTATGTGCAAGCAGAAAATGAACCTGCAGTTAAGCGTATGCAGAATATATTTACCCCGCACTGCTGTTGTGCGAATATTTATAAAAAATAACGAGAGAAGTAACGCGATTTTTTTATGAAGCCTAAGGACGGTTTCCAAGCGTCGACAACGTAGCACTACGGAGTTGTGGAACTTGCCGCGGAAACATTGCGATGCAGCAATAGAGCGCGTATTGAACAGCGAAGTTATAAGTTTCGTCGTAGTGGTCGTGCGGCGAAGGCGTACTCGGTATTAATTAGCAACGCAACCTGCTTCTGAATCTCAAATTCTTGTTTTAAAATGTAGTTATCCATAACTATAAAAGAAGTCTTCTTCCGTATACCTAACACAAATACAACACGACTTCTTTGCGCAGTTTTTTCAGCCAGTAATTCATAACTTCTGTTTCTCATGTTGCACTTTACCGGCTCCACGTAGGCGGTTAGCTATATATATGAGTTTGTACTACTGCGGTTGTGAACGCTGACGGTCCGGGCAGTATGATATGTCAATCAAAAAGCATAATGTTAGGTTTTTCGCCTTGCCTCGTTTTGGTAGGCAAATGCACTGGTTTTTCAAGCGAACTTTGTATACGCTAGCCTACGCCGGTGATGTAACACTAAAACGCCGGCTCCAGCGGCGGCTCGCCGGCGCCGGTGCGTGAGTCATTAGGCACGATGCCTGCCGTGTAAGCGCGCGCTCACGCCACGTGCGCAGCCAATCAGAGCCGTTCTGCTTCCGCCGGGGAGGGAAAAGGCAGGAAAAGGGTTGCGCCCTCTTCGTTTCCGGTCAGTTCAGTCTCGGAAAACCAATGGGACGGCCATGCATTGTGCGCATCTCCAAACAACCCGCAGCTCTCACCGAGTGCCGACGGAAGAACGCCCGTGAAAAGGCGCGTCTGCGACGGGCAGAGCTTATGGAGCGAGCCGCTGAAGTTGCGGCATTCCGCCAACGCCCAGCAGATCACTTGACCTTCCATTGGTCATGGTCACGTTACAAGAAACATAACCGTCAAACACAAGGTGTGCCTGCAGGACAAGCTTCGCTTACCCCCCTTTTCCGGTAGCGAAAGGGCCGACAATTTTTATTGGCAACAATTCCATGTATATACATTGATGTACATTTTCACGATTATTTTTTGTGTTTGCCATGAAGAATGCAATGTACATATGTAATCCCATCTGCCGCACATTAATTGTACACGTATCCTTATTTGTGACACATCATTGTACGTATTGTTACTATTTAAATCTATGTAATTCAAACTTGACGACTGTTTCGTGATTGTTGTGGAATTACAGTGCATCGGACTTGCATCTTCAAGGTCATGTACCTATAGTGTACAGTGTAATCTTATTGAATTTAAATCGTCAATGTAGCAACAAACGTTTTCTAAACGCATAATGATGGTGAAAAGCCGCAAGAAATTAAGAGGATGTAAGTTCAAATGTGTTACGGGATCCACTAAGTTTCCCTTTTAAGCCGCCAGCAACGCAGTCTGCGTAGGATCCCTGAAATTACGGTATCCACAAGGAGTCGGTGAGAACGCGCAGGTGGCGTGAATGATGAATTTTCACCGTAAGAACAAGCAAACAGACCCGCTGTATACTTCCGGCAAAGGGTGTTACAACTCGCCTATACAGCTTTCCCCTATTTGATGTATCGGTTGCCCAGATTGGCATGCATCTGTGAAGGATGCTCTTAGAACCTCCTCTCGATTTGTAGGTTGATTCATATCAAGAAAGAAGACATATCGGCACTTGTGCTGCAAGAACAGTTAAGAGATACTAACGTGTCCATTCCTTTCTTGGCAATAGGTAGTGTGCAATGCATGGCGACCTTGACGTTATTCCGGCTCGTGCATCCGCGCTTTCGGTGCTCGCAGTATACAAGAGTGTTCGAGATCGGCTTCCACTTAACACAGCTGGTGCTGCGATTTGGGCATAACTTCTAATCACCAGCTGTACCTCCACGCCGAAGCTTGTAAAAAAAAAATGTGGTTGATCCCTCTTATATAGGAATCGGTATAGAACACGAAAGTGAAACGTGTCTTCACAGAAGTAGTGTAATGTTTATTGCACATTGATATATAATGTCTATTGGTGTTTTGTGGCTAAAGCGCCCTTAGGCGTTGATGCACCCACGCTGACGCCTGGTGGCACGTCTCCTCCATCACGACTACCAACGTCGATGACCATGAGCAACCGTCGTGCATATGGAAGCTGCACTACGCTGCACACGCTAGCACAACGCGAAAGACGAAGCACGTAACTGACACACTAATACAACGCGCAAGACAAAGCACGTAACTGAATCGTCACCGAGTCAAATCAGCGCGTACAGCGCGTCGTAATTGCAGCCTCCGCGATCAACTTCAGAAACATTTTCAGAGCTAATTGCGGAGGCCACGCTCCGCTGTGCTGAGTACGGTGAACGCCACCTAGGTGGCGTTGGTAGTGCTTCTTGATGCCAGCGTCCCTTCGAATGCTGGCATCGAGGCGTCGTAGTGCTGAGACCACCGAAGCGTTCACTGTCGGTGCGCGTTAGTGTCATAATGCAGTACTTCTCTTTTCTGCTCGTAGGCGGCGGCACCGCGCCGAGCAAGAGCGCGGGTACACGGAGGAGTGTTAGATATATAAGGCGCGTCTGTGTAGCTCTCTGCAAATGCGTTTGTGGCGCAATGGGTTAAACGCTCGGCGATCTATCGTCGCGGACCGAGAGGTCGTGGGTTCGATTTCCAAATTTTGCATGTTTGTGGAACTTTTTCTTCTGGTTTCTTTCTTTGTATTATGTTCGTGTACATTGTAAGAACGTCATTCCGTATTTCCGTATGACGTATTTCCGTGACGGAAATACGTCAGTGAAGTCTTGGTGGACCCCGGCATAAAACACTTTCGTGTTAAAAGGAAGTGCATGGCTGAAAGCCAAGGGAATAGCCCTGCGGCACAGAATTATGTGCAGTGGTCGCAGAAGGGAAATGATTAAGGTGGATAACAGGCAGCAAGCATCATGCAGGAAGCGGGTTTTGGATACACTGCACGAAAGAAGGTGCAATCGCGAGAGGAAGCGGTAATTATGAACTAGAAAATGGGTTGAATATGTTCTTCCAGAAGAGGGTTGAAGATTACGGGTGTTTCGTGAATCCTAAGGAGTTGTGTAGCTTTAACGCTAGAACCAGTATTTATGGTCGCACAGTCAGCTCAATTATCGCGAGTACGAGGCTGCTTTGTGCAGATGCTGTGTCGAGAGAATGAGAATGTCGTTTGAGCACCATATTTATTTTTCTGTCGCGCGCGATCCCTGAAAGTTGATTGCTAAAAACAAGCTGCGTCTCGTGTCGCGTGCAGGTGCAAAAGATGGCGACAACGACGTGACCAAGGCGCCTTTTACGTCACCTGCTTTTTCCGGCAACGCGGTAGCGATGATGGATTGTGTTGAACTCCAGCCTGACAGGAGGAGCTCTATGGGTCACAACGAACAGGTATCTACACTTACCGAAATTAACAGGACTGTAGAAACTTTTAGGCACTTTCAAAGCGTACATCCTTGCAAAATTTTAATAATATCACGTGAGCGTCCCCCGCACGGCGTGTAACCACCTCATAACGTCGAGGGGAAGCGAAATTGGCGATTGTACGCACAAGCACGCACATCACACATCAGAGCTAGCATCGTCTCCGACACTGTACACTTCAGGAGAACACACGCCATACGATGATTATCTGCGCGCTCCTACCTACAAAAGAAAAAAAAAAGAAAAATAACGGTGTGAAACATGTGTACGGCAAAGCTCTGCCACCTGGAATGTAGTTTCCATATTTGTGTTACTGGACTCGCGCTTGGGCCACAAAATTTAAATGAGAAAAAGAAATAAACTGGAATAAATTTGCACACATGAGTTATTGCTTATGAACGATGAGGCCTCACGGTAAGGCAGAACACGTGTACTGAAGTGAACAGCCTAGCAGACGATGCTCGCAGTTGGAGAGTGCTTTGTGCGCTTGAACGTATTATGGCCGATATCGCCACTTGCCGCCGTTATAGGGCAGTGACATTCTGTGCGATCGGTGATCACACTATATTATTAAAAATACCAGGGATTTACTTTAATATTATGTACTGCAATGAAACTCCGTCACGGAGGAATGACTGCTTGCGTCCTATTTGACTTCATTTACCACACTTCTCGCGGTCTCCGAATGAACGCTTTAAGACTGCTTGTGCGCAATCTGAGTTAGCGTAGTGTGGTATTCTGCATGGAGATTTACAAGAAATCTCTGCAATGTAGTTAAATAGGTGACGCGCACTTAATCCCGCATGAAGGATCTAACACTAGTGCTTCGTTCTAAGAGCCTATGTTCCTTAGTTTAACTGCAGAAGAACTTGAAAATGTTACACCCTGAATATGCGCGCGCAAATGTGGCAGGGTTGCCGTCAGTTTCGGGGTAAGCCCAAGAGATTTGTCGTAATTAAGCTGTGTGGTCATGGGTTTTCCCGACAAACGAGAATAATTGGCTACAAGTCTTACAGTGTTGTCTGCAGACTACTATTGTTCGAAATCCTTGCAGTTCTAAATAAATGCAGGTGTAACTCTTCAGTCAACACTTCATTGATCATATACGTTTAGAGGGATCAGAGGTCAAAGTACCTAAACTATTTCTGGACCACCTTCTGATTCATGATCTGTGCCGAGAATATCGCGAACAGAACGTCGAAAACGTGTGTAGTGACAAAAGAAAATTTAAAAAAATTAGGGGGCAGCTTCACACTTGTGGTGCGAAGACTGGGCAAACAGCGAAGCTGGCGACCCCACCTACCTTATCTCGGTTCGGCCAAGTTTTTGCGGGGTTATGCTTCGAGACTCGGCCACGTTTTGCGCAAGATCACTCCGGAATCATGACAGTCCAAGGGGCAGTGAACACTCGGTCATTAAAGCATCTGGACGCTTCAGGACGCTCAAACGCTATTGCTCGGTTTAGTGGGCTCGTAACTCCAAATTTTCTGCGAATCGTCGACGTTTCGCCGCCGCTTCGGCGGCGCGATACTCGGGATCAGACCGAAGGCATCTCACTCGTTCTGGAGTAGCGGCGCGGCGGCTTTCACGCCACGCTTCCTTTTCTTCGGAAGTGACGCTCTTGGGCCACCCCATCTTCGCGGCCATGTGCTCGGCGCGGAGACAGCGGGGCTCTTGTGTCGCCGTGGCGGCGACGTGGAGCTGTATTTCCCGTGGGTCGGCGAATTGACGTTACGGCTTAGCTCCGCCTCTGCGCAGCCGCGGCAACAACTCCTCACGACGCGGTGATGTCATGGCTCGGCAAAGCTAAGATGAAGCGATGCGGTGCGCGCGATGACATCACGGCTCACGCAGCTGTGGCGAGGCTCGGCGCGGTCGGCGAAGCTGGGGTGAAGTGTTGCTAGGCGACGCATGATGACGTCATCGCCAGGCAGAGGTTTTGCGGCGTACACGCGACGGACCATCCTCGAGCTTAAACAGCTTCGCTAGTTCACAGGGGTATGTACCATTGCACTTGGATCCTCGCTGCACTACCACCAGTATCGGCCCACATTTCGGCGTTATACCTGATGGCAAAAGCCCAGGTTAAAGAGCTTCAGTTTAAATTAAAATGTCGATAAGGAGTCCATGTACTGCGACAATTTCTAATTAAAGGCTACAACAAGTTCCCTGTGTGCTTGATATGGACGATGTTAAATCAGTTTTGCGAACGATAAACATGGAATCTAATGCCAAGGGCATTTTCGTATAAAACTGTCATAGCAGAGATACGCACTAAAATTGCATGGTTCATTTCATTGAGTCTCAAACTTTAAATTAATGGTAGGCATTAAGCTTAGGCCAGAAGTGCCGTTAGCGCGTCGCCGAATAAGTTCTTCATAAATTTGTAGCAGTTAAAACAATAAGTGAAATCCTACGGATTGAGCAAATGTCAAATCTTAGTTGCTGTATTTGTACACGTTCCTCTTGAAGGCCATGCGTCAACAAGATTATATCGGCTGTGTACAACAACCAACCAGGTCAATTTGTCTGAAAGTTGCAATTAGCTTTAAGAAAAGGCTTACACTTTCCTTCTTTTTATAGGTTCCCACGTCGTTATACACAACGTCGATGCCGGTATCGCGATGGCAGGCGTTCGCCACAACGTCGCGAAAGTCCAGCACGCTTGTACACACAACGTCGGACAGGGTGGGACGCCGAGGCAGCTCCTCCAGACTGAGCATATTTGCCAGGAATCTAAAAGTCAGGTGTAAGTAGTGTTGCTCACTTCTGACTGAATTTTTGAATGCAATATCGGACTGGCTGGCTGGTGGCAGGCTGGCTGGCTGGCTGGCTCACTCAAAGATGAGACTGCGAGGATACATGGTACAGAAAAGCGGACGCTGTATTAGTTCTGTACTGTTCGCCAGTATTCAGAAAGATGATTACACAACAATCGTGAACTTTTCTGAGGTTGCGTGATTCGGCTGATTGGCTGTTGAACATGAAAACTACTGTTATAATTTTATGATTGTACGGTAATACATCAGGCTACATCATCTGTGTTTTGAACGAATTTTTTTTTCATCGGTTATGAAGGCGATGGGGGCTGGAAGGTGGTTCTTCGTGGTTATTGTTTTGTTCTGTTTTTCTTGGGGGGGGGGGGGGGGGACACAAAAAAAGTTGGAGGTCATGTTAATGTGACTCGTGGGGCCCATAAACCTTGAAATGATGCTACACGTTGAACTTTTAACACTCTTATGTATGTAAAAGTTTATTTTCCAAACATAAATTCCGTTTAACAACCATTTTATTTACAACACTCCATAATGGAATGATCAAAAAACTCAAAATGCGATGCAAAATTAACATCCTTTACGACAGGAGCTCGTTAGCACGTTTGCAAAATATGAAAACAGTCCTTGCGGGGTGTTAATTCTGAAGGACAACTAGCACATTTTCAGCGATGCAAGATGTGACCCTATGCAAGCTTTCTGTTGAAATTAAGCATTTTGAGTTCCTGCACAATTCATACGTCTATATATCACTATTTTAGTAGCTGCAGAGTGGCTCCTGTGTGGCGAAGTGAATAGGAATTGTCCGCCTGCCACGTGATCTTCCTAGGTTCGAATCTGCCGCCCCGAATTTCTTGTTTAACCTATTTACGGATGAATTACTTGTTCTTTTATTTCGTTTAAGTAGTAGTGCTATTAAACAGATCGCGAACAGTGGAAATCTAACAAGATGTACACATTTTTTTTTCGTGCCATCTTCAAACAAAAGCCTTTTTTTGAGGGTGGTAATCAAATAAATGTGCTTTTAATG
The DNA here is from genome assembly GCF_013339745.2 of Dermacentor silvarum. Lineage (NCBI taxonomy): Eukaryota > Metazoa > Arthropoda > Arachnida > Ixodida > Ixodidae > Dermacentor > Dermacentor silvarum. Next base: position 202,991,692 of record NC_051155.1, read on the forward strand.
ACAGGCTAAGGGCGCTCGTCTGGCGAAAAATTTATTTTTACACCCTGAAGAGTGTTAAAATGTTGAGTGTGATATCCGCGAAATGAAATGCAACAAAAAGTAAACAGCACGCTTACTTCATGTTGCACTTTCTCCTCAAGTTATTCTCGGCATGTAATTCGTGTTTTACATCAACCCCTATTGTTGAAGTATTAAAAGCATCTGAATTCCAAATTATGCCTTAATAAATCCGTTCAGGCATACAGGCGCACAAACGTACATAACAGACGTATACATGGTGGACAGGAGCACATGTTGTGGGGCTAGGCGTGTAAAATCTATTCCCACATTTTATTCCCGCGGCTGCTCTTTTAGTATTTACCGAAAAGGGGCGTTCGATTGCTTGTTTCTCGTTCATTGCTGCGCGAGCCGCTAGTTATTTTCACTATTTCCACCCCGTTGCTACCGGTTGTTTTGTGCTAATTTCCTAACAGCATGTGCTGGAGACATTGTGGTACTGGATGCCTCGTCGCTGCATATGAGACAGATATGAGTACATAGCACATCACTGTCACGCGCAGTCGGCAACGTCAGCTTCCGCGAGTACACGGCATCGCTGACCACAGCGGTGATCCAAAAGAATCGCCTCGTGGTCGCGACGTGCATGGCGGTGGCCTTACTACTCGTCGGGGCTTTCGTGATGTTCCTGTTGCTCAATCCTGGGGACAAGCGCAGCTCGGGCGGCACGCGGACCTGCGACTCGGACGAGTGCCTGCGCGCCTTCTACTACCTCGACCGCTGCCGGCGACCTGTTGGCGGATCCTTGCCAAGACTTTCATAGGCAAGGCCTCGCGCAAAGCAAAGCAAAAAATAAATTTGAAAAAGAAAAGATATATACAGATCCAACGCATATCTCGGAGTACAGGGGAAGCACCTAAATTAATGTTTTAAAAGTGTTAATCTGCTGCAATGGAGTTTTGCAGTATTGCGATTACCACTCGACTCACGTGACAAACTCGACCGCCATTTACACTGCCTCCGGGATCAGCCCGCATTTCATCGCACACTTCTCATGATCAGCACAGTTTATTACTACAGGATCTCCAGTATATACAGAACAACACGAAAAAAATAACGATGAAGAAGACACGCAAACAGGACGGGCGCTCTAGGATTGACCCACCTCATTCGACCGAGCAGACGTGCCGAACTCCAGGAGAGACCACATAATAAAGGCTCCGCTTTAAGAAGAGACTATGCGCCTGAAGGCGTATATTTGGTGCAGTGGGGATATTTATTTACCACCTGTTGGCTTATTTATTAAATCTGTCGATAAGAGAGCCTGCAACCGGCACATCCACAGAAGTACAGACGCGGCTACATTTAAACCGATTCGCTTAGTGAGTGGTATCCCGTGCGCAGCCTATTCGGCAAGACAGTAGCAGCCGCGGTCCGCAAAGTTCAGGAAGGTTTGCATAAAAAGCTTGTCTTTAAAAGTAGTACTTTACTAGGGTGGCAGTTTGAACTTGCGGATGGTCCATTATTGCGCGCGGCAAACAACGACAAAACAAGTGACTGTACGCACTTAGCGCCAAATGCGTCCGGTCACTTCTTTTTATACTCGTCCGCAAAGTGCTTTACGTATACTGCTCGCAAGAGGAAAGGTTTTCACCACTAGCAGTATTTTGAATATTTACCCCCGAACTCCATTATAGCAGCTTTGAGAATGGGGCAAATATCATTTTGGATCATCTACCACCCTCATACATGTAACAACCATAGATAAAGTTTGCTGTACTTGGTCGTTACTGTAAATAAATGTTTTTCTTGAATGTCCGTACACAAAGCAACAAAACTGCAGGCTGGACAAATTGGAATTATTCATTATGAAAAAAAAAGAAAGAAAAAATCTCATTATGTAATATTTAGTTTCTGCGTAAGGTTTTCGGTGCTTGCGCCTTCTTCAATATGGATAGTGAAGGTGGTAGTTTGTCAGTTGGTGCGACGATTTTGGTCTAACGAACTGGCTTTTTCCTTCCACCGAACTCTTATCAGTCTAATGGCTTCAATTCTCTTCCCAGGTACGTCTGCCACCATTGGCGGGACAACGACGACTTAGAGCAAATGTCCGTGAGCAACTTCTACTCTAGGCTCGACAATAACCTGCGCTTCGACAGCGCTCTGGAGCTTGGCAGCGAACCCGGAGGTCTACTATTTGCTCGTGCTTACAGGTAGGCTTGGTACATTCGCACAACAGGCAACGTTCTTGTCTTAGTATTACTTGGTACAATTTGGTCGAGTATTGCTGTAACGCTTTATCAACGGCCCCCGCAATGTGTTCACCTGAAGAATCATTGTGAACATAGCGAATCTTTTTCACTTGGAAGAATAGCGACCCGCTTTCGAGTCAGGACATGGTGGTACAATGTTGGAAGTGCATATGTAGTGTATTTTTTTATACATTGCGATAAATATATGCTTTGTCTAGGGCCCCTAAGCGTGGCGGAACTACGCAAGACTATGCAAATTTTCCACAGATGTTTACATATTGAAAAGTCTAAATTTATTTAGTTCTATTCTTCGGGCAATATTCTGGAAAGCTCCTTCAAAAAGGCACGTCTTTTACCATACGAGCATCAAATCCTCTAACGTCGTCATTTAGTAACATAATTAAGCGTTGACTTCTTGTGCACAATGGTGCACAAGACCCGTACCAATGGAATACACCTTGTTTCTCAGGGAATTTGAGCTCTAGTTTCCTCGAACTTGAACAGCTGTCTTAGTTCTTTCATCTTTCTAATTGATAAACATATCCATATTGGCATTGCATTCAAACTTGCAAACTAAATCTACCGTATTGATTGCTGCGGAGGGGACTAAATTTACAGAACAAATTAACTAATAGACCAGTAACACAAGCAAAATGCGCGCATTCCCGCTACAGAAACTAATAAGAGAACTGTGTGTCATCAACTTCATCTCAATTTAAAAAAATTGAAAAACAATCTTTTCACAGAATCGTTGGACTTTTTTTTTTTCAGGTCATGCCATCAATTCCTCAGCTCCTCAGGGGAAGCCAACGTCGCGCCGAAAGTTGCTGAGCATCTCAAGGCCTTGGTTCAGCGCTTCTCAGCGGAGTTAACCACGAGGAACTTGATCAAAGAAATCGTGCGCACTTCAATTACGCAAGGAGTCGACGTCCTTTTTGGCGTCAGCCTCACCATTAACAGTCGCAAATGGTACCCGAGTATAACGAGAGGAAAATCCCTTCGTGAGAAACTGGGCCGTCAATTTGGCGATTACCTCAACGAAGATATAGTGAAGTCATTCGTCTCCCTTCCCGCTGGTATGGTCTCGGAGCTCGTGAAAATTGACGACTCTGTGCACAAAGCTTTCTTCGGCAACAAGCCCACAGCAGAGCTGCGTGATCTGAATACGCTGTCCAATCTTGCGCTGGCTGTACCCCCACCAGTTTGGTCGTCGTTGTTTCAGGAATACCTTAACGTGTCCGAGGCTGCCAAGGTGCTGGTAACTGATTTCAACAAGATACGAGACGTTGTGAGCCTGCTCAGCACGGTCACCAAGAAAGAGGTACAGGGAGCGTACCTGTCTCTTCAAGCTGTCGCTGACGTGCTCTTTCTTTTCATTCAGAAGAAGTACTACTTCTTCGAGAATCTCATCGTGACGAGGAACTGCCTCCAGGTCACTTGTCTTGTCATGGGTCACTTCTGCGAGCACGTCACGTCACACGTATTCGGCTCGTCCAGCGAGACCAGGAGGACTATCCATAAGATCTATGATGCCATCTTGAGGCAGTACGTTCGTTCGGGCTTTTCGCTTTGGTCGGCTGCCGGCAACTGGCTACAGATCGCCGAAGACTTAGGCGCCGGTCCACTCGTTCAGCTCCCGAGTGTGCCCACAGACATCGCCGAAGCCGCAATCGCTCTCTACGAAACCTCGCTCAAGGACTGGCCTGACAACTATCCGGAGGTCTACTCTTCTCTTTCCGCTACGCACAAGATGGTTTCTATAAAGCTGCCTTTGCGCAACAATCATCGCTACCTCATCGAAGCGTACCTGAGAGGCTTCGTTTTGTATAGTGACCTGCTACCTGGGTTGCTGGTTCCCACGGCGCTCACCACGGCCCACATGACCTACTCTTCCCGCACGCCCATGTGAGTTCGCTACCTTGGTATAGTATTGCTTAAGTCGGATGCAATAGAGCTTAGAACTTCTAACCTTTGTTATGTCCAAGAAATGTAATGTACCCGCTGTGGTGGCTCAGCGGCTACGGTGCTGCTATGGTAATCACGAGGTCGCGGGGATCAAATCTGGGCTGCGGTAGGCCGCATTTCGATAGGGGCGAAATGCAAAAACACCCATGACCTGCGCATTGGGGGCATGTTAGAGATCCGCTGGTGGTCAAAATTAATCTGGATTCCCCCACTACGGCGTGCCTCATAATCAAATCGTGGTTATGGCACGTAAAATCTCACAATTCAATTCAATTCAGAAATGTTATGTAAAGCTATTTGAAGTAATGCAAACAGCAAACAAACTAGTACGAATAGAGAATCGAAAGCACTTCGGCCTTCTACTGTGCTGTCACTGTGCGTCGCTACTTCGCACGTATTTATTTTTTTTCACTTAACAAGCTTTATTTTGAACGTCCAGTGATGACATTAAGAACGACCAGTAGTTCTAATGTAATGGAATGTGCAATGTAATCACAGGAGCTTGCAAGCGATGGAGTATACTAGTTTTTAAGTGTATAATTTTGTAATAGTTAATATGACAGTTCATTGTTTGAAAAGGATAGAAAAATTATTTTATATTAGAATCAGTTCCATTCACTACTGGCACTGTTCAATTCGCATTCGATTCGGTTTCAAAATATACAATGCGCACGCCCCTAATTCGAAGTGCACTTTGCTTGCCTAGTGAGTTGTGTTCTACGAGAAGAAAATGGGAAACGTAAGAATAGCAGACCGAAAGCACTTAGCCCTTATGTTGGGCTGTCACTCTCCGTCTCTATTCTTAGCATGTATTTCTTTTTTCATCTAAAAAGCGAAATACTATCAACGTCTAGTCATGAAGCCACCAAGAACGACCAGTCGTTGTTCAGGTATTGAGCAGGAACACAGCAATGTCTACTTTACGTTGTAAGCTTGAATTGTTTTCGTTAAGTGTGCAGTTGTGATGCGTTCAAGCCTCAATTAGCCGCGACTCATGTTTAGATAGATCGTCTATTAGCGTTAGCTATACTTAGGAGGTTTAAGGTTTTAAGGTTTTACGCGCTTCGGGAAGAACGGCAGTAGACTGACACTACACATGACTACAATTTATTTACCTCTTGTGGCTGTGCTCACGTCCTTGTGTAACCGAACGAACACCGCAGCGGTGGCCTAGCGGTAGAGCATCCGCCTCGTATGCGGGAGGTAGCGAGTTGAAATCCCTGTGCCGCCGGGAACACACCAGTTTTTTTCTAATGGGTAGGGATGTTCTCTGGCATGGTGCTCGGCTCGTGTGGGGGCTCACATCTCAAAAGAGGGCGCGATAGATATTTCAGGAGTTGTCTCTGAGCGCCTCGTGTCCAACCACAGATGGCCTTGTTGAAGACCATCCGCCGCGGCTGTGGGAGGCAAGTGCTGCCACTGGGTACCTACCGGTAAAAAAAAAAAGATACAAGCGTGCTCCCATCCTGGTGCTCTGCCATTATGGGACCTCAACGCTTGGAAATGGGTGTTTGACCTCAACCCGAAGGCGTCCACACCTCAATATGTGCATTTGGGGCGACACATGGAAAATAGCCGCCATGGGAGCAGCCCAAATGTCACTTTTACTTTAAAACTTCTCGCGTATAAATTTCTAATCAGATCTAAACTGGAATACGCGGTGTTCATCTGGAGTCTGTACCAGGCATAGCTAATACATGAATTAAGCACATGTGCAAAATCGCGCCACTAGGTTCATTCATTCTTCATACTCATATGACATAAGCATTATTATTATCATCAGCCCACATTCATGTCCACTGCAGGACGAAGGCCTGTCCTTGTGATCTCCAATTACCCCTGTCTTGCGCTAGCTGATTCCAACTTGCGCCTGCAAATTTCCTAACCTCATCAACCCACCTAGTTTACTGCCGTCCTCGACTACGCTTCCCTTCTCTTGGTATCCATTCTGTAACGGGTACAGCCGATATTTTAGTTGGCATTAACAGGAAAAACAATTGGCTGCGGCTTAATTCAGTTATGCCTGGGTGTGCGTAACGAGAGGTACGGCTATGCCAAAGTCTTTTGCAAACGTCACACGCAAATACAAACGGTTTGTCTGTAAACTCCGTTTGGAACATGCGCGTCGTAGTTGAACTTTCAGCCAGCCGAATCACATGGTCCGCCACACGGCGGCCCTTCACATCCTCCAATTGCGTTGTATCGGTGGCTAGGCGCGGCGCTCTCCGAGATGCATCACTCTGCCGTCTCTGTTCGATACGCCGAGCACGTTCTTCTGTCCCCGCAGCTCTTTGCCTCCTCCTGGTTTCATTCCGTCCGTTGATCCGCGGCCCTGGCACGAGATGCCAAAATAGACGAAGAACCATCCTCAACTTAATGCACTCGCCCGGCCGCTTCGTACTTACGACGCTTCTCGAGGTGTGCGGCTCGTTCTTCCTCCGTCTACTCGGGTCGCTGCCTTCTCTTGAATTCGTTCCGACGACGAAGCCTGGCTTCTTTCAGTCTCTCCGACTCACTTTCAATATCTGCCGACGAATGCCACCGAGCCAACCCTTCTATATATATACGATGGAACGCCGGCTCCTCCGGCGATGCAACGTCGGCAACGCCAATGCAACGCCGGCGCTTGCAAGGCAACGACTCAGCTCGTGGTTTCACTGGCTCCTCCTCTGACGTCATGCCAGATGGCGCGGCGAGCGGCGCTGCCAGCTGCGGTGGTAGCTAGGTAACGGCTCAGCTCGCGGTGCGGTCACCGACCACAGCGAAACGGCGAGAATACGGCCAATGTAGCTCTCCCTACAAAATGGAACTGGGCAGACATAAGCATATCATCCCTCAAACGTGAAGCTGGTCTTTTAAGTCTTCCTGTGCGCCGCCGCATCGCCAGCCTCTGTCTGCTTCAAAAGTTTTTCCACAGCTCCCTCAATCACGCACCCTATATAATCCCACCGTCGCGCATATCTCACCACTCCTCCCATTCGTATCAAATTGCACGCTCATGCACGTGCTCCCACTACCACTTTCGCTGCTTCATTTTACCTCTGTGCAACATCGGACTGGAATGGCCTTCCCTGTGATATTGCAGCCATCACGCGCCCATAAAATTTTGCAGAAAACATGTCAACACGCTGTTCCACCTGAATCTTTTTCTTATTAACTTTCAATTGTTAGCCAACCCTTATGCTATACTCCCTAAACGGGGGTCTTTAAGGTAATAAAGTTTGGTGATGTTATGTGATGATAAAAAACATTACAGCTTTCGAAGCAAAGAGAAAAAAAAAAGAAAACGTGCGTTAAGAGAAACATAAAAACTTAGAAGTATGTATTTTAAACGGCTAAATATGATTTATGCCTAACTGTAAATAGAAATAAATTGCATCATTTTTAAATTTTTGACTGCGCAGTGAACTAAACCTGGGAACTATGGGCGCACTAATGGCCAAAGCAATGGTGCTAGCGAGCACTCCTGCTGAAAGTGGCCGCTTTTGGAACACCACCACTCTTAGCAAATTCAAGCAAGGAACCATGTGCATCTTCAACGCGTACAGGTGCGTAGCAGTGTGAATGGTGCTAATGGTACTATCACCAGTGGCATAGTATGACACCTTATATGAGATAAATATGAAAATGTCATACGGTGACATATCTCTTTAGCTGCTATACCCGTGAGACCATCGTTGGATTACGAAGACTTTTCCCAAAAACACCACCATTGCGGATAAAACCAGTCACTTCACGCGAAATACATGGATGTTTAGAGGCCAATTGCATTACCTACCTTACTGAGTGGCTCTGAAAGCACGTTAAATTAACATGACTAGCAGATACACGAAAGTGTTCGATAATGTTCTATGTGCGCATTCTGTCAGTCTTACGCAGGACATCGTACATACATGTAGCCAGAAGACAGTGAGATATGCGGAAAGATATGAGGGTCAGTAGATGGAGCGCGAAACCAGAGTGTCGACATGGATACGCCTAAACACGAATGCACACAGAGGCAAGCTATAAGTGCACTACTGGAGCGGGAAGCTACGAAGAACTATATGGTTGGAGATTCTATGAAGTGGGTGCCACAATACCTTTAGTTCCCTAAAAGAACCTAATGCATACTTATTAATATAACTAGATTGACATTTTACTAGATCTTCACAAGTTATATATCTTTCTAAGAAGTTCCATGAAGTCGCAGGGGGTTCGAAAAAAAATTTTTTTTCAATCCTTTTAGGCTCCTACATAATTGTTTCCGCGTCACAAAGATGGTCCACAAACCATGTAGTGGAGTGCCCTCGAACATGCGGCGCGTGAACCTTATGTGCAGCAAATGAGAAAGCGAGACGGTAGCGATGAAAGCATCGGTTTTGCAGCTCTCACCATTGATCAATTTCGCGTGCGCAGTTGAGAGCAACAGCCATAGTGTTTCATGATGGCAATTAGCAGGCTGTAGAGCCAAACATTTTCTCTAACGTGTATACGTAGTATGCGCATACGGGTAACAAAACGGTGGTAGCACGTTCGATGCGTTTCACGCTTTAAACTATCTCAGTTTGCGAATTGTTATTCTATGCTTGCTGAACACTGCAGTAAGATAGTGAACGACACTGCCGGCGAATGGGACGAGACCGGTGGCGTCGACGCTCTTTGCCTGGAGCCTGTCCGTGCAGCTGGCGCTGGGGTCCTTGCTGGCAGTCAACCAGCAGCGCATGCTTATGGGAGACAACAGCCAAACCAAGGCCGCCCAGCGAACCCTGATGCGGCGCTTCTGTCTACTTTCGTGCGGTGCTGCTCAGGATAGCGAGCAAATGACTCTGACTGCTCGCGCGCGGTGTCTCGTGCCTCTGGTTGGCCTCTACGAGTTCGCGGAGGCCTTTGGCTGTCCGAAGGGCTCGGCCATGAACCCGAAGGTCAGCTGCCACAGTGCCAACCCGCTGACCAAAGCCATCGCCACCTAGTTCTGGAGGACCGTGCGCTTTTTTTTTAGACACTATTCCCACCATTTAATAGCGGATTTTAGTTAACTGAGGAGTGCTCCGTTGCATCTATTATATAGGAGCCAAGGTTTGTTTATATCGAAGACTTAATGATAATTCGTATCGCAGCATACTTAAGAGACTTGAAATGTTATTGTTAAGCGGTGGCTGAGAACCCGTGCTGCGCCGATCTGTTTACCCATCCATTACGGCGCTTCAACAAAATGTGGCAAACATTGTTCTTCTATACGCGACTCGTTTCTTGTGTACCATGCCTAGTAAAAAAAAAAAAGTCGGCGGATTCCACGCCCTGTGGGAATCGATCTTATGCGAAGCAGTGTGGCGGGAACTGGCTATGCCGCATCATTTGACGTTGATCCAAGCGTTACGAGGGAGATCCCAAGCCCGACATGTCATGACATCTCATAACATGTCATGAGATGTCATTCATTACCGCATGCTTGTCATGCATGTACATTCTGACATATGGTGTGGTAATGAAATGACCACGACCGGTTCACGGCGTATAGCTCGTTATTAGAGCCATTCATGTCATGTTACCTTTGTGGTTTGGAACAAATTTTAGAGTTTTATGTAATCATTATAAGTAATTACTATGCGAGATGTTTTGGTTTTAGCATTTTGCAGGAATAAAGGGATATTTTCACTGCTGCTGTGTAAGAGAGGCTACATCTCTGACATACCTTCTTGTGCATAAGTAGCGCGCTGCGCTTTGGTTTTCATCTATATTTTTGCATCAGCTGGGAAAAATGTCGTTTCTAATTGAGCGGGTTTTTCAGGCACGTGCCTAAGTTTTGAATTAGAACAAGCAGCGTCTCTGCCATCCAGTAATGCCCAATCATGGTTTCAGATATTTTCATCAAGGTAGTAAGTCTTATATGATGTATTTTTCTTCATATCGTACAGACATTTCTTGCTTGAACTTCATGTGCGCAGCAGTCAGTCAACTTAAAGATTGATTCAGGACAATTTCGATAACTTTTTTTTATTTATCAAGTATTGGTGCATTTAGTATTTTTCTTTTGTAGGCCCTTCTCACCTTGAAAAACATTCCAGTTTTCTTGGAACTTGTAAACAAAGCACCCGAAGTTGATATATAACTGGCACTAACAGATTTTGTCACAGTAGGCCTTTCAGAGTCCATTTTATTACCTTAATGGCTACTTTCTATCTCTACAGCGTAAAAGAAAGCTTATGTCAGCGATTCTTACGAACACCAGTGAACCCTCGTTTATTATCGACGTCGGGGGAAGCGGCCGAAGTCTGAAAGATGTTGTTTACAGCCGCTTAGCGATGCGTGTTGAGATGAACAATCTTTCAGAAGCAGCGAGTTTTCAGGGCAATCACCAAGTATATTTATTTATTTTATTTATTTATACATATTGTCAATCTCAACAGGGATTATAACAGGAGGGTAAAAAGAGACAGGGATTTAGTACAAGGCAAAAAAAAAATCAAACATACAACCAGACTTCGCAAAATCTACAGTGGCAAGGCATACCGCGAACTCTGCAAAATTAAATTGTACAGACATTACGACATTGGCGCTTGAGTTAAATAAGAACAAAGGGAAAAATTTAACACTGTTTTAAAATTGTGAGGCTAGCAAATCGCTTTCAATTAGTTGGCTGTGAGAGTTAACGGCATGGGAGGGGCCTACAGTGGGCTTTTAAGCTAATTGCAAGTAAAAGTTCAGAGCGATCATAATATCTCGCGCCGTTTCCTGTCTGACTGATTTACCACTAGGAAACTTTCCTGCGAAAATGTTTACCTTTAATTAACCCGTGCAACACTCTAGCGTTTCCGGCTGCAGAATATTTAACGCAGGGGTTCTGTGAAATGATGTTGTTGGACGTGAGAATAACGCTGGACAATGACTTTCGCAGTGGGAAATTTTTACTTGTAGGAGAATGCTGTTGAATATCCGTGAACGGCTTGTGCACTACACGCGTCTATAGTTTGTGAACGGGCGCGAAAATTGTGGGCAGCAAAACTGCGACGGTATATAACGAGCCATTACATGCTGGAATGAGCAACACGCGTCGACATGCAGCCTGTTGAAACGATTTCAACGCAGTAAGTGCAGCGTGCGGACGTCAGACTTCGTCGTTCCGCGTTGAGCTCTTCCAATGGTGCCACTTGGCTCGTAGCACTACTGCGAAGCTACCTGATTCACGTAGCCGTGAAACACACCGTCATGACACTTGCGTCGGTCAAGATACAGCGTTTCCTCTCCGGTTTCTTCTAAAAAAAATGGTGCGCCAGTTTCGTTCAGCGCATTGGCCGACGTCACTGCGGCATGCCATTGTTGAGGAGAAACCGTCAAAGAAACGCTGTCTCACGACCGAAGCTAGTGTCGCGAGGGGACGGGGTGTGTCAGCGGACGTGGCTCTGTCCACCAGGCTTAAAACAAAAAAAAAACTATAATCGAGGTTTCTTTTTAAAATGTTGTCATGGCGGAGTTGCTATAGTTGAAGCGAGAAGAGACGCAAAAAAAAACTAGCAATATAAATACTGCTGCAGCAGATTATACTCTTTATTCTTTTCGCGATGCAATAGCGGCGATGGACTCGATGGGCTTGAAGGAAACTGGAGGCGCATAAGGGCGATTATGAGCCGAAATGTTATCGAATTTACTGTAAATATTTTGTAGCGAAAGGAACGGATAACTGAGAAGGGCGGTTCTATAAAAATGGAAATTCGTCACAGCTCAAGGGTTGCTGTGACGAACTGACCCAGGGCTTTCGCCCTCAGGAAAATTGCAATTGAAAACCGTGAGCAACTTTTGAGAATACGACAGCTGCCAAAACTAAACCTACTGGGAACTATATAGCATTATAGCGTAATTGAATGGTCTTCTCCCCCTAAATGCTGCCCATTGTGACCTATTACCTACATATAGAGAAAGAAGCCTCTGATGGCTTATGTAGCGTGCTGTTTCAGATGACTCTGATGAAATACGAACTCGCACACACAAAATATACCACGCTCGCAAAACTTACACTCCAAAACTAAACGTGTAAACACTGCTCTATCGGGGGAGTATAGTGGCATGTCACATATACGAGGTTTTTTTCTAGATTGCATATAATTTTTCCAGGATTAGCGTAGATGTACTATGCCACTTCCAGAGAAATTAGTAGCCGTAAAGTATTTTAGCTCTACTGTGCACGTCGGGAGCAGCTGCAGTAGAACCGATTTTACTCCATTGCATCTAGTTGAAGTTACTGCAGTGGTGTTGATTTTACTGTTTTTCAGATAGTTTAGACACCCTTGCTCCTGCTTGTAAAAGAGAATCACTGAACGTTTGTTTAAGAAAATACAAGAGCATGAAGGTTAACATTAAAGCATTGGAATGATGTTTACAGGCGTAGCAACACTCATTCCAGGCACCCCAGTGCATTTTACGTACTTCGAAAACCTAAAGACCACATTCGGCCACGCAAAACTTTCACGTATATGAGAGTTCGTTTCAGGCTTTTTACATGCGTAGTCCGGACTGTACACTGGGAGCCTGGTATGAACACTGCCAAACATGCCCCAATAAGTAGAAAGAATCCTTTAAAATTGGATATCCCTGTACTTGGATCTCTGAAACAAGCTTTCACATACCTTTCTTTTACGAGCAAGAACGAAGCTGCACCAAGCTCACAACTCCGGCAAAAAGCATCGCAAATACTCAAAAAATCAGTAGCCCCTCCCCTGTCGAGGAGATGGGGGTAAACAAAGCTTGTCGTGTGTTTCTTCGGTGTTCCTCCGAACAAATTACACTGACGAGTACCCCTTTCTGCTCAAATCACAACCGGTCACACGAACTGCAGCTCGCTGCGAAGTTCCGGTTGAGAAACTCGCGTTGAAACCTGGCCGTCGCACCGGGGAATTCGGCGCTACCACTGCCGAGGCGTGCAGCAGCGTTGTCGGGTTCCTGGAGGGCTAGACGACGCTGACGTTTGGCCTCAACATCGCGCTCCCACAACTCTGGGTCGGCGGCTCTTCGCTGACCTTCGGCCTCAATATCGCGCTCTCTCAACTCGTGGTCCGCGGCTCTTCGCTGACGATTCACCTGGGCTTTGGAAGCCCTCAAGCTAGAAACGGCAAGTCGAGGACGAGCCCTTTCCCGAGCGTGTTCATTCTGGATGGATTTTCATAAAATTGCTTCAAAATAAATTTGTCTGTTACGTAAGACAACGAATGGCTCAGACCACCTTAAGCAATGGCTCATATCTCCGTAAACGCGGCCTCCCCATTACGACGACAGAAGAGAAGTGAAATTCTTAGCTGGAATGATTAGCGGCAGCGCAGCAAGCTGTGGAAGCAGACGACGATGACGTATGCGGGAGCAGTGGCACGAGCGCGTGCGGAGAAAGTGCCGCGTGCCTCTGCAGCTCTGAGAGCAGCTGGTTTTTTAGCGTTACATCGCCGGCGCAGGCTAGCGTATAAATCATCGCTTATGAAACAAAGAAACACATAATTATTAGTTAAATCAACAAAAATGTAACATGAATAAATACAAGCACACATAATAGAAGCCTTGCACATTTTATTGAGCTCGGGCCGAAATCTTGTAACTCAGATGTGCAGAATAACGAACGCCCAATAAAAGCTTAGCAACAAATTCAGCCCCGAGCAATTGAAGACGCTTGCAGGGAGCGAGAAATTGGCTTAAATTTAGTTGTGCTTCTAGCAAGAAGATAGGCGTCTGATACGTGTACTACTGGCCAAGAGACTGCAAAAACGAGAAAATAGAGAAATTTTACAGGGCGAAATGCTCATTTGCCCCCTCCCACAATTCAGGAAGATGAATAAGAACAGCAAATTCAAGGCAAAGCGCAATTTATGAGAAAAGAAACCAGGAACCAAGTAAGTTAATTGGTCCCTCAAATGTTATAATAAATAAAATGCTGTTTTGCGCAAGAACTACTGAAAACAGTGAATATATTAAATAAAACGCAGAGAGCCTATACAGCATTTAATCCCGTTTTCCTGCAGCACTCGTCAGTTTTCCCGCAGAAGCATTGGACACATTCTGCAGCCGGTACTCTCGCTAGCAGTGTGGCATTAAGTTTGTGTGATGTAAGAGACTGTTTTAGAGCACTGCACGGGCTCGGGCTTACACGAAAGCCCAGGCCCGGCTCGGCCCGTGGGCCGGGCCGGGCCGGGTAGAGCAGTTTTTTCACGGGCTCGGGCCGGGCTCGGGCACGGCGGGTGCTTTTTGACCCAGGCCCGGGCCGGGCTCGGGTTTTTTGACGCGGGCCCGGGCCGGGCCCGGGCCGCAAAAATCGGCCCGTGCAGTGCTCTACTCTGTTTTACGGATATCATGTTATTAGCAGAGATCTAATGTCGTAAATGATTACTTAAAGAGAGAGAGAGAAGAAAGGGGAAAGGCAGGGAGGTTAACCAGATGGGAAGATCCGGTTTGCTACCCCACGCTGGGGAGCGAGGAAGCGGGAGGTAAAGTGACAGGAAAGGACAGATAGAGAAAGAAAGAAGCACACACACACAATTACAGTCGGTCACTGTCACCGCATACTGTCACCGCGCAGCACAATAGCACTTGCAGCACTAAAATCCTCTGTTCAGGCTACAGCCGCTTGTCCAAGTCTGTTGCCCTTAAAAACTGTAACAGTGCCCTCGTCGCTCTCCGCTGCGATGGCTCGTGGTGTCGTCATTTAGAAAAAAAAAAACACCGCATATCCACGGGGTGAATGATGATGAGTGGGCGAAGCTCCGGAGGGAATCATCGGTAAACCGTGAATCTTCCGTGTAATTCGCCCAGTCTCGCCGCACTAAATCGAACGATTGACTTCCACCAATGACACGCGCCATATGTGACGTCATTCCTATTTTGTAACAGCGCCCTTCATTATAATTGCACCATCTCCCGCTTAAGGGGACGCTAGCACAAACGCGTTAGAAACGTGCAGTACTCTAAGGGGAAGAGGCCACAGCGTCTTACGCAGCCGTTTACACATGCCGGAACGTGCACCGCGTTTGCCGACGCCATCAGCGTTTATGAATACGGGGGTAAGGCGGAGAGGCCACAGCGTCTTACACCAGCTTCTTGCACGGGCCGTAACGCGCTAGCACTAACGCGTTAGAAACGCGCAGTCTTTCGTTAATGTTGGGTATTTATTGCCATCGTGGTGCGTCTGTCCATGTGCGCTTCGTGGCGTAGTGGTTAGCGCCACGCGTTCAGAAGCGAGGGGTCCCTGGTTCGATTCCGCTACGGCCACAACTCTCGGAATTTTTTTTTCTCATAAAAGTAGACGTGGCTACCTACTACGACGACTACTACTACTACTACAGAGGAGGGACAGACCCACACCCTAAGGAGCTTCGCCCCTAAAAGTTCCTCTGTTAGATGTATTTGGTCAAAGCACGCTATGGCGATTTCGAGCGATCGTCTCTGTAAATTGTAGCGAGGACAGTTACAGAGAAGGTGTTGAACAGTGTCCTCGCTACCACAGTCATTACACGAGGCCTAACCAATTCGGAATGGAAAAGACTTAGTAAAGGCCACTCCTAGCCATCTTCGACAAATCAGGGTAGCTTCGCGATGGCAGAGTCCAGCTGGGATGCGAAGACCTAGAGAATAGTCTAGGTGCTGGAGCCGGTTGATTTGAAACCTTCCTGTGTTCCACATGGAGAACATAATATCACGGGTGAGCATTTGAAGTATTCTAGCGGCATCTGTCCTTGATAACGGTATCGACTCCTCTTCGTCGTCTTGAAGGGCCCAGCGAGCAGTGTTATCGGCGTGTTCGTCCCCTGTGATTTAAAATGCGTGTATAGCCTACTTGAGGAGGGTGCAGCAGAAGCATCAGGAGGAAAGCGGACGAGGAGAGTATGGCGAAAGGGTGAGGAGGAAAGCGGAGTGTCTCACGTGCTCTACGGCGGCGACCAGTCATGCGGCGAGCGCGTTCACTGATACCATATATTGAAACGAAGCGCGCTTGTGGGCTTCGGACCAACTGCGCATGCGCTTTTTCGCCGCGGCGGCTAGATAAAGCGCTCCGCGCGTGCCACATGCTGCCGTGTTCAAGCTTTCTTCATATAGAGAAGGAAATTCAACAAGAGGGGGACACTCAGCAAAAACTGGCAACAGGAAACACGTCACCATAGGTCACGCTATACTTTTGAAACCGAAAGTTAGCTGTCACGAGCATCGAAAAAAAAAGAAAGTGAACTTAAGTTAACAGGCATTGATTTATTTTTTAAATTCTTTGCTGCGAAAACTAAAACGTTGTGCGTATAAACGAACTTAAGCTTTGTGACTTATTTTCCTTGCCTTACCTAGCCACAGGTCAATGACGCGCCAGATACATGCGTCATCCGCCAAACACTCCCCCAAAGCCAGCGAGTGCGGCCGCGCGCGCGCGTTTGAGCGCTCGCCCGCGGCGACCCGTCGGTCCCCCCCCCCCCCCCCCCCCCCCCCTTTTTTTTTATAGTAGCCTGGTTTCGTGGGCTCCCGGCGTATTCTTGCGTTCTTTCTGCACTGGGACAAGACACCACTGCACTATTGGACTACGGCAAGGTGAGAAATCTTGTTTCACAGTCTACGACGCAATCAGGCTTACGGCACGGGACAGAGACTTAAGACGCAGTTAGCCAAAAACAGCTCGGCCATCCGCGCAGTTAATTTGAGTAAATGAATCGTGCTGAGACATGTTTCCGACGCTTCCTAGGGGATTATGGTAACTTATTTCGGTTTTTGAGCCACATTGGCCGCACAGGGCGCCGTGTCGCAGTTAGCGAGAACTAACTCGGCCGTGGTGTGTAGTCTAGTGCATCTTGCTAAGAGAAGTTTGTGCCGCTTTCTCTGACGCCAGACATTACTGAAAAGTAATTTCGTTACTTTCTGGGGTACTTTTGAGGCACGCTGGCCACACAGCGCGCTGTGACGCAGTTAGCGATAAGCAGCTCGGCCGTGGTGATAAAGTTAGTTTGGCGTGTAATGAATCCCAGAGGCACAAATCTGTGACGTTTTTTGTGGCTCCTCAACAACATATACCTTGTTTCGGTACTCACGCCTGTTGAAAACGCGATGGGCGATTGCCAAGAGTGATAACATGGGGTGTGCTGCTGGCGCCGGCAGAACGCATGAAGATAACGCCGACGAACATATCAGAAACTTATAATTCGAAAATTCCGTCATCTAAAGGACTGAAAAAGGGCATTGCACCCACGCATTTGTCTTGAGTGCCTGTTGCGTCCGTCCCTGTGTATGTAGCGTACCGTCGCGTCTAGCTTGCGTTCAAAATACAGCGTGCTAGCTTGCGTTCAAAATACGCGCGCCAAAACCGAAACCGGAAGTAAATGACGCCGACCGCTTGGCACGCTGCAGTCAATTCGGCCGCTGGGCCCTATGGGAGTGTCCCCTCTTGTTTAATTCCTTTCTCTATGCTTTCTTTCTGAACACTGAACGACGCAACCGGTGGAAATGCTTCGTCTGCCGCTGCTGCTAAACGAGCTGTCCGAGCAGAGGCTTAGGACCGCTGCCGAGAGGACCCTGTCGTTCAGAATAAAACTCTTTGCCATAATATATCGCGAATTCAAAAGACCTAAACAGCTGCTCTAAATTCGCATTAGGGAATATCGTAATCGTCGGTGAATGCGTTTTACGGTAAATTCCAGTGGATGTGTCGGCGTGTTCTTGCGGTGCATTGGAATGAAAAAAAATTCGCAGTTTCGCCCGAAAGGCGAAGCATCGATTGCGATAGCAAATTAGTAGACAGCCATACGAAGTAAGAATAGTAGTCTTATCGGCGGTATAAAGTTGTAAATATTCGCTTGCTAACTAAAAAATAAATAAGCACGGTGTCACGCGCGCACAGGTAAACATGAACACATCTCACTCGATGACCGCGGAAACTCGTGAAAACGCTGCGCTGCGCATACGAAGCTACCGGCACTCGGCGAATACACCTTGTCCCATCGCCGATTGCTTTGAAGAGGCTCCCGCGGGCGCACATTTCGGCGGCATCGCAGATCGCTTTCGAGATAGCTCCGTGAGCAGCTGGCGCGGAAGCAGACCCCCTCTCCCTCTCCGTCTCCGTCACCTCCTCCCCGTGCCTCGCGCGTGAACGAAGACCGTGCGCTTCCGGCCTCTTTCCTCTCTTGCGTGCGCGAGATTAGGCTGCGGTTGCCGGCTCACCCTCGAAAGCTTTCACTCGCCCACACAGCTCAAGGCACGCGCTGGACTTTATACGAAACCTCACGGCGACGACGACGGCGATGGCAAAAATGCGCTTGGAGCGTCCATATAATTGCTATCGCAATAAAAACCGACCTCTGTACTTTTTACGGGAAATTCCTGTAAATATGAGTGCACGTTATTGCAGTGCTGTGGAATGAAATTACGGATGCCTGTACATGTTACGAGAAATAGTTGGCAGCCGATGTTTCCAGGAAAAGTTCAGTCAAAACAGAGGCGCATTTTTACAGTGCTGGTAGAGCACATTACTTTATGTGAGTGAGCGTCGGCTCTTTTTGTGTTTTGGCGAGCCCTGACTGGCCTCATCTAAGCCCAGTGATGAGAACGCTATCTATGGGTGCAATGGCGAACTCTGCTTAGATCCCTTCATGCTGAGCGAACACTCTTGTTGAATAAAAGAAATCGAAATTTTTTTCAGCTAGCACAAAGCACTAGAGTGCTTTTTTGCTGTTGTGGGCCTCTTGTTAGCACTAAAAGAACAAGATAGAGAAATTGAAACGAAATACGAGGATTGCCTCTACATGCATTAGCAGCAATGAAATTACTTTTTACTAAAGGAACTCGAGTCTAGTGCTCCGCTCCGAGAACAAGCGAGACGGTCCTCGTGAATTTCGACTGTCTCGCCTGCGCCCATCGGCTACTGTGTAACGGTGCTCATTTAGCGACATCCCCCGAAGCTTTGATGTCAGAACAGGAAAGACGAGAACCAGTCCATAATCGAGCTCTATTTTCGGATGGACGAGTCAACTACGCGAAATTGGATTCCCGGTGCTCGTTATTCAACGCGGAACCGAACGAGACCCCTTCGAGACCCGCTCATGTGCCTGGCAAGAAAGCTTAACGAAGTGTCGGGTATGCTTTTGAGAAGAAATGCGAGACCGCTTCTAGCCATGGCGAGCTAACCTGTGTTGTAGCCGACGTCATGAAAAATCAAATTTTCAGCAGGGCAGAGCACCAACATTTCTCCTGAAGAATTTCAAGTGGAGGTTCGTTAGAGGTGCGTATCAAACAGGAGCAAGCGCAAATTTATGCAAGAGTAGCAGGAATTGTGCGATGCTAGCAGGTGCAGGAGCCGCCTTTACTCCTCGTAACGAGCATGTCGTGCTTTTAGTAAATCTTATACTCTGGAACCGGTTCCCGCCAGTGTTACTGATTAAATTGTAATCAAATGTTAGGGCTTTCCAAAGATACGTATCAGCCCCGTAACGTTTCCTTTTTATATACAGATATAACTTTATTCAAAAAATGTTATCTACTCGTATATATAAACTTGTAGGGAAGCAGAGCTAGTGGCTCTCCTCCGAAGAATTTCAAGCGAAACTTTGCTCACAGTTAAACGACAAAATACAAACAACTATTTCTTCTACCCCGATGATGCTATGCTTTGAGGCTACCAAGATAACCGGTAGCAGGATCCTTCCACAATAGCGTGGCACTGGTGAGGTTGCGAAACTCAAGGCGCCCCAATACAATTCCGGCAAACGGTGCAGTGACACATAACAGTCGCTTCCAGGTCTGTAAAATAATAAAAACTATTATAATGTTTTCAATTGTTAAGATAGCATGAAATAACATACTAAAGAAACAAATTAAAATATAGGCTATCACCAGTGCATAATTAATGGCCCCCCTGCTCTTAAAAGGGCGGAGGGGTTCTTATAATCGAACACGCTGTCTTCAAATGTGTTACATTTGCACCTATATAAAAGTAAATAGTAGATGTTAGAGCCCACAATCTTTGCTCTTGCGCGACCCTTCATGACGTGCGTTTGTGACAGTTGAATCAATGTGGAGCACTCATACAATAACGATGTCGTCGGCCTTACCTCCTTAGTCACGATTAATTATGAACTTTCGATAAATCTGCCAAAGTAACAAAAATTTTATTCCTAGGTGCTTCAGGCTCCGTTGAAAAGAAGTCGAGGTGGTAGGAGAATGCTTCGTGCGTTCTCTTATAATTGTTCACTTTTATTGCTTCGTTTGATAAAAGGAATAGAATCATCGGCTCGATGCACATACACAGGTTCATTATTGACTGCAAAAGTTATGTGGGAAAATATACCATTCGGTCCAACATCCCGTCAAACATGGCAGTGGCTCCAATAAAGTGATTGTCTGTAGCAGTACTCAATGAAATGAAGCCACAGAGACCACGCAGGCTTAACTTTACCGAAGCTCGATATGCACGTTTTTTTTTTTCATACCATGACTTGACAGAATTGGAAGAAAAAGTCGAATACACTCTAGGGTGTGTATTGCGCTCGTACTGAACGGATCATTCCTGACCTGTCGCGACAAGCTGCTACGCTCTATGTGAGACTTTTCTGGACCGTACCGCTAACGCACTGTCTTAAGAGCATTAAGGCATCCACTCGAATTTACTTTGCATGTGAATGTCAACACTCCTGAACCAAAGAAATAAATTGGAAAAATGAATGGAACACAAAAGCCAAAAGTCCCAAATATGTAGGAGACAGGAGATGTCATCAGGAAAGTATGGGCGATAAATCTTGCCCGAGAATGTGCTCACTTCTCTTGTGATCTCGTCGGGGGCTCCACATCAACTGCAAATGCACCTGCCATCGCCACAGCAGTGTTGAAGATTAGTTGTAGCTCCCTCAGGCTACAGCCTGAGGGAGCTACATAGTATATGGCACGGCCGAAAATAAACAAAGAGAGCGTGCATCAAATACCGCTCGCCCTTTGAACGTTTTTCTTTCACCTCTTGTGGGAAAGGGCAAAAGAAGCAGAGACGCTGTTCTTTGGCTGCAAATATTATATCAGAAATCCGGATCACTGCGCACTCTGCCTTTCCGCCAGAGGCTTGGGTACCGCCACGCCTACTCCATTCTTCGTCTCATACTGTCTTTCTCTTCTGCCAATACGAGACAAAACTCGGCTCACCCTGTTATTTTCTGGGTACACTCACACTGGCCTTCCTCTGCATCGAATGTCCCGCCCTTAGCGACAAACTGAGGCAGCCTCTGCCTCTGTGTTCTGTCCGTACGAGTGTGCATCTCTATGTGTATCTGCGCGTAGTCCATATGACCGACTCACTCAGCGATTTGACGGCTTTTGCAGCGCCCTGGGTCTGCTTGGTACAGCAAAAAAGCTGAGTCCTGTAGCGTACGCACTGAATATGGTTTTGTTTATCTTCTGTAGGAAAAACAGAAGTAATAAGCGATAACAGGATTGTGTATAGAAGCTTATGACTACTCTAGCGTTTGTTCTGCTGGGGATATTATGGAAGTGCAAAATAATAGGAACGTTGTCGTATTCCATACTGACGATCTTTTTAGTCTTCTGAGGGAATCAAAGGTAAACATTCTGCAGATATCTGCCTGGTTGGGGACAAATGAATTAAAGAGAAGGAAAACTCAAACCAACAATTATTTTAACCCCACAAAGCACAAACACCATTCCACCTCAAAGACAATTAAAACAGCGTGTTCACATTTATTTCTGGCCGTGGAGTTATGTTTATTGACGCAAGGAAAACAATGAAATGTTATTGCGTAAACAATAATTAGTACGGTAATTACTTAATTTGTAATTTATTTTCTGTACTATCACGACTGTAAACTTCCTCCAGCACATCAAAAACCCTAGTACGGGCTCTAGTTTCGGTCATTAACACATAAATTTGAATTTTTAGGCATCCAATTCAGCGTATCAAAATGATGCGTTGGGCTTTGTGGGGTTAAATACTCGACGTTCCGCAGCCCGACCGGCTCCTTCATCAGGGGTGAGATGGCGTGAAGCGTAGAAGTGCTTATATGTGTCTGTGGCGCTTTGACGGGCACGCAGAGAGTTTTCGTAGACCTTGAGAATAAACGACGGGAATTGTTCCTGATGAACGATTTATGTTACCCGGTGTCTTCTGGATGTGCCATGATTTCAAAAGGAGTCGCCGCCGATGGTTGTTTTTTTCTCTTCAGAGAACAGAGAACGCAGTGCTGTTGCAGAACACTGCTAGTTTTTCGATCACCAGACAAGCCCCGATGGCGCTGTAGTCTCGAAGAGAGAAAACAACCACCAGTGACGACTCCTTTTGGAGTCCTGGCACATCACGAAGACGCCCGGTAACATCAATCATTCGTCAGGAACATTTCCCGTCGTTTACTTTCAAGGTTTACGCAAATTGTCTGCGCGCTTGCGAAACACCGAAAACGCATATAAGCACTGCTACGTCTCACGCTATCTCAGCCCTCAAGAAACCGGTCGGGCTCCGAAACGTCGGGTCTTTAAAATAAATTTTGGTCGGAGTTTTTCTTCTCTTTAATTATGAGAGAAGCTTTATATGCATACATGTGAAACCCAGAAATCTGGCATACCACGTAACTTTCAATGCACTGAGCTGGTAAATAATTTATGTAAGAGTGGTTAAACAGATTACTCACAGCTTAAAATGCAAAGCTGTAATAATGATAGCTTTAACTTTCTAAATACAAGAACCTGATACAACTGATAGTTCTAATAGGATGGTTAGGCGCAACCAACAAGTCATCAATCAGTTCTGGCGTATGACTCTGCGTCACCTGAAACGGATTCAAAGTAATGATATCGTCCAATGAAACTTGCTTGTTTGCTAAAAAGTACGGAGCGAGGAACGTAACAGTGTTTACTGCGCTCAGCAGTAATGAACTAATTATCGGAATATCTGTTTAATGTCACGATGCTCTTTATAACCTCACACTCGAACGCGCCGAAACAACAAGTAACGCAAGAAAAATGAATTTACGAGGGTTTGAACCACGAAACTCATGGCTATATACCCAAAATGGAACATTTGTTGAATTTACCCGTTTGTAGATGCACGAAGTGAAAATATTTTTTCGTACTCAGCAGTACACTGTGTCGTTTAAGTGAAGATCAATCTGAAGCGTAGCTTCTTTAAACGATTAAACCAAATACAATCTAAATCAAAGAGAAATACGGGTAATCGAACATCACAACATCGACGCCACCACGATCTTGTCACTCCATCACTAAAAATTACCCAAGTGTAAACTGCAGAAACCAAAGCAACGAGGAATGCCTCAGACTGCGCCGGCAGCTCTCAACGGGTTTCGCTCTGTCACGTCACCCCGGCCTGACTAAAACCCTTGTGCTAGGAGCGCCGGGTGCCACTCAGTCAATCTTCTGTTCTTTCAATACCATGGAACATTTCAGGAACAGTGGAACAACTTACAGATTGCTGTGAATATGTGAAGTTCTGGATAGGTGTAAGGACAAAAAAAGCGCATAATTACTGATAATCGACATTATCCCAACGCCTATTGTTTAAAGGAAGTGTTTTTCTGAGTTGTCAGCATGAAACCCGCTGATTTTCATATTTTTTTTTAGAAGAGAAGACAGAAGAGGACAAGGAAAAACTGAGTTGCCATGCTGTGTTTCCGAGGGCTGGATGGACAGCACAAGTTCGTGGACTGGGCCAGGGTGGCAGCAAAAGCCCACGGATTCCAGGAAGGAGGAAGCCGCCCACCTGAGGGCGAAGAAAGATCTCCTTCCCTCTGTTGCTAGTTCAGAAATAAACGTTAATTTCTACTCTCTCTCTCTATCTCTCTTTCTCTTGCTTGCTCCGTTTCCTTGTGCTTTATGGCAGCTGCTATATCGAAGCGAAATGGTGAGCGAGAAGGCATTTACTTGCACAGTGAGTGGCTATAGAAATCAGAACGAAATAGGCAATGTGTTGATTTGGTTTTTCCGTTCGCAAGCTTTTCTGCTTTTGCATATACTTGCGTACACTACATTCACCTAGCGCACACATTCGATTTCGCAAGCTTCATGGTGGCGCTACACAACAAAACACAGTGGCTAAGCGAGAACGATGAACAACAGCAGCAGTTTAGGGATTGCACTGTCGTACATTCGCAATAAAGAATTTGGCAGAATTTATTACGCACAGAACAGAGGGTATAAGACGACAATGAAAATCGGGGCCTGTGCACTTGAGTTGACACGCGGCCGGCGCTAAAGTTTGTGGGCAACCACGAGGTGCGTTTCATAAAAACTGGATTTGTGAAGGCTTGGTCGCGGCAACAAAGTTTGACAAACGGCAGTTGTCAGGCAAAATGAATACGTGTGTTCGTCCGTCATACATTACTATATCCAAACGACAAATTACTGGTACGCGCACATACGATGCACTCACACATGCCCTTCTAAAGCTGTTTATTTGAAACGTAAAGCTTTGTCAACTCGCAGATCACGTTTTCAATTGAAAATAATGCTTTTCCGAGACGGATTTGTTTATGCAGCAATTTTTTTTCTCAATAACATGCGCGAATATGAGAAGTTATCTTGTGACGCGGCTCCATAACATTAGAATATGGCTTCTTTTTGGCAAGTTTATGTAGGACCTTATGGCGCAAGTCAACTTTTGTGTGAAATTGTCTCATCACTACCCGTTTGGGAACTCGTATGCTACGTATATCAAGGTTGTATGTAATGTTAAGTTTTAGTGTTTGTAGTTTGCCATGAATCTACTTTTCGGCGGACTGCTTGCTGTATTGTTGTATGGGCATTCTCCAATGCCCCGGAGAAAGCACACACAGCTCCGGACAGTGCGCTAGGTATCGAATAAGTAACAGAACAGAGGCAGTCATGAAGACTGGTAACCAAGGCCCGGACAAATAGGCCAACAATAATTGCTTTGGAGAGTGTTTGTTGCTTTATAACAGATGTAAAGGCCTCTACAGCAATATAAGAAACACGCACCACTGAACACCAACAACACAGAGTAAGAAAACGAGTTAACCAAGCGTCGGTCGGTACTCTGATGAATGGAGGCAAAGCCCGTAACCCTGAAGGATCCGTCATTACTACGTGCGACGTGGCATGGCAGCGCTTCACTGACGCACCTCTTTGACGGCTACAGCCTCAGTCGGCTTTACCAGAATTGCAACCCGGGAACCGCTCCCCACAAAAAGAGAGGCATGACTGCTGTTCACATACCACCAAACCTAACGGAACGACCATCGACGTGTCAGAAAGCAGCCGTGGATGATGGCGTGAGCCTGTCATTTGCCATTAGCCAAACAGCGATAGATCCAATTGCGTTTCTAGTCAGGCTTATCGTTCGTTCCTCGGCAAACTTTGTATACGCGCATTCTTTTTGTCGAGGCTACAAATTGACGATGGGGGAAACCGTACCGGGGCAGATATGTGAGGTCACATGAGGGCGAGCTTACGGAGGCAATAATGCGAAAAATACAGCGACCCCAAAACATACCCGCTGAATGTTTTGCCAGCATTATTGAAAGACGTGGATATAAGCCTGGAATCACCATTAGTTATCTGTGTCTTGCGGTAGGTATAGGAAGGAAATGTCAGAACGAGGCCTGCAGTGCCTGTAAAATGAAACGCCGCCGCTCAGCACCTGGCAGCAGTGAACACTTGCTGGTAACAGGAACAAGCTTGTGTTTTTAAATAATGTAATCTGGCGTTGCGCACAGACCAGACCTAAGCCACGATTATAAGAGGAAAACTAAAGTATGCACCAATGTGTTATATGAGCCGAAGGCTGAGGAAACAAACTTTTTGAGACATGCACAGGGCTTATTATTTCTTGCGGTCAATCAACCATTTGTTGGACGTAATATAAAAATTGCTTCTCTATTGCACTTCAAGCGCACAAGAACATTGGCCACTAATAATAAAAAGCATAAAATCCCCAAATCTTGATGAGATGGTCGAATGCGGCTGACGAGGAATTTATGTATGTTTTCCCAGATTTTTCCGTCGCAAGTGAAATATGTGCATATAATACAGAAAACAAATCCACAAAAGCAAATGACCCATTTAAATATTACATAACAACAAATTTAAAACTTACAGATAGCGAAATCCTCTTTATAAAATAGAAAGCGAGCCATAGCATGCATGACTTCTAGACTATCTTTCATGTGAGAAAAGTTGCCAAACTGAAGTTTTATTTTTTTTCAGCAGGACATGGCATACCGGAACTAAATTACTACAATATGATAGAATAAACCTGATATGCATCCGTTTATGAGCGTAGAGTATAACAAAGACGAAGCACAATTCAATCACACAGGCAAATATGAAAATATGATGCGTAGATAAAGAATTTCTTGCAAAGACCCTTGAGCTTTCTAGAACATATTGATGTGCTTTGGTTATTAGCGACAGGGTCTCTAATTGACCTGGAGATTTGTATGACACCAAATTTTAGTACTGCAGTCACAAGATCACAACTGCGAAAATTACAGACGAAAACATTGACTTTCAGTATACAGCGCTAATTTGCCTCATACAATAAATTACAACTTCTTCCCTTTTCACTTCTAATTTAATTTCTATTTCTTTTTTATCCTGTGAATCGGTTTTTCAATAATGCTTCTTAGCTTTGGGATTTGACACCGTAAACTGTTTTATATCAAAAGACTCGCCTCCCTCACAAAGCAATGCCTCTTCCTAGTGCTTGCGCTTCTATGGAAAAACATACAGAAATGAACACACATTGTTGACTGTGTAATGAGTGCAAACGATACAGCGAATAATAATTGAAAAAGCAGAAGCTGACGATGATATTGTCGAAAAAATTTAAGGTGCCATCATTCTCACAAAACATCGCCCAGCAATCTGAACATTTCATCCACTCCGCCAGGCGTCGCAAGCTAAAACGGAAGTGTATCGAATATATTAGCAAAATCAATCAATCGCTGGAAACGTTCAAAAGAGGCGAGGCATGCTCCGCTATAAACTCGGCTACGAAGCTTTTAAGTCTGCTACCTGCAACGACCACAGCAAAACCCACCGTGGTTGTTTAGTGGCCATGGTGTTGGGCTGCTAAGCACCAGTTCGTGGGATCGAATCCCGGCCACGGCGGCCGCATTTCGATGGGGGCGAAATGCGAAAACACCCGTGTACTTAGATTAGGTGCACGTTAAAGAACCCCAGGTGGTCAAAATTTTCCGGAGTCGCCCACTATGGCGTGCCTCATAATCAGAACGTGGTTTTGGCACATAAAACCCTATAATCTCTCACGACCACAGCGAAGTCATCGTTTATATCAGGCGCGAGCTTACCTATATTGAGCATCCGGTACCACCTGATGATAACAACCAGTACGTGTGCCTGACAGTAAAACGCAATAACGTCACTTTCACGCTAGCCGGTCTATATGTTTCGCCTTCAAGCATTTTGACACTGCGAGATTAAGCGCTTTAATATGAGCGACACTTGGGCTGTGGATTATTACCGGCGATTTCAACGCTCATCACCCACTATGGGGAAGCCAGAAGATGGATCGTCGGGGAAGATGTGCTTTTTTTATGTCAGATCATGAACTGTATTATGTAAACGACGGCAGCCCTACGTTTTTACGGGGACTGACATATAGCAGCAGCCTCAACTTAACGTTTGTGACACGCAACCTAAGTAAGAAAGTACAGTGGATTGCGGACAAGGAAAACCCATGGAAGTGACCAACCTTCATCGCAGTTTTGAGAATATGAAGCGGAATTGGAGCGGCTCCGAGCAATCCGTCGTTGTGCCGAACGACGGTATCGGCGCACTAAATCCATCTACGACTTGAGGGAGGCAAGACGGCTGCCGAAGAAGATACCGCGTCGAATCAGTGCACTCCAGTCTCTAAGATGGAAGTCTTTATACGAGTCGCTTGATCAACACAAGCCCCTATCACCAATATGGAGGATTGTCCGCTGCCTACGAACACTGCCACAGCAGCATCGTCCTTTCAAGTACCTTACGCTCCATCAAGGTCGTCGCGAAATTGAAGTAGCAGAAGACTTCTGCGCGAGATTTGCCGGCAATGGGTCCGCGTTCACCGCGAGCACGATATATCTTACACCGTGACCGCGAGTAATCTAGGAAACGCGCCGATGTCAAGAGATTCCAGGACGGACAATTTGTTGTCCGTAGAGGAGCTTGAAGCAGCTTTGGCAGCATGCAAACGTTCCTCATCACCTAGACCTGACGGTGTCACCTACATGGCCCTGTGTAACCTTGGTCAAACATCTCGGCGTGCCCTTCTAACCGTATACAACGACTCGTGGTGCAATGGGTTGGTTCCTCCTTCGTGGAAGTCGGGTCGCCTCATTCGTCTGCTCAAATCAGGTAAACCTCCCTTGGACCTGGCCTCCTATCGCACCATCGCACTTGCAAGCTGTTTTAGAAAGGTGGACAGGATGGTACTGACAAGCCTGGAGTGGTACCTGGAGCAAAACGAGATATACCCTGATGCTATGACCGGCTTTCGGCGTGGACGGTCCTCTATACATAACGTGATTGACCTTGTCTCATCTGTACAGCAACAAAAAAAGCCTAAAGAGATTATCTGTGGCGATGTGCTTGGACGTGAAAGGCGCATGTGACAATTTATCGCCTGAAGCTATTCTGGCTGCATTACGGCACATTGGATTGGACAGCCATGTCTACCAATGAATTTACAGTTATTTGAAGGACAGAACCTTCTTTGTACAGACAGAAGATGGTACAACAACTCACCATTGCACTTGTCGAGGTGTGCCTCAAGATGGGGTCCTGAGCCCGACGCTCGTTAAGCTTGCGCTCATCGGCTTTGTTGATGTACTTCCATGGTCCGTGCATATGTCGATATACGCAGACGACATCTGCATCTGGGCATCAGGGGTGACGCGTGTACACGTACGTGTCAGGCTTCAGAGAACGGCCACATTGACGCCAAACTACCTTCAAGAATGAGGACTAGAGCTGTCATCTGAGAAGTGCTCGCGCGTTGCCTTCACGCAAAGGCAATGGGCCCATATACTTTATTAAAATCAATGGATATAGGCTATTAGTTATGAGAAGATCAATCGCTTTCTGGGAGTAATAATATATCGCGACCTGTCCTGGAGCCCTCATATCGCCTGCATGAAAAAGAGACTCTCCATGATCCCCCACGTACTAATATTTCTTGCCAGGAAATTGTGGGGTGCATCTGTATGAGCGATGCTTCAACTTTGTACTGCACTTTTTTCGGGTTTATGTGCTACAGCTTACCTGTGCTGGGCAGGACCCGAAGAAAAAACGTACAGGTCCTTTAGTCGATTCAAGCTCAAGCACTGAGAATATGCCTTGGCCTTCCGAGATGTGCATCTTCAGCAGCAAATGTCGTCATCGTGCGTGATCACCCTCTCACAACATATATTAACGTCGATGCCTTAAAATACACGTTAGACATTTCGCCCGAAGTTCATCACACCACCTCGCCTCATTTACTACTTATAGGCCAAAATCTGAGTTCAGCGATACTATTGCTTCGCATCGTGCAGTGCTTCTATCGAACTTCACGCCTGCAGCAAGACCACCATTACCGTTGTGGTGCCTACATCCCCCCGAAGCCCTCCTAACCATTCCTAAAATCCAAATGAAAACGCAGTCGTCATATTTCGCCCTAACAACAAGCCACACTACGGTTCCTGCATGAGAAACACAGCGGACGCCTTCACGTTTACACGGATGGCTCTGTTTCTTCTGTAAGTTGAGCAGCAGCAGTGGTTGTTACCGCGAAGTCAGTCACCATAAAATTTAAGACATCGCATTTTACATGATCGACGGCTGCAGAACTCGCTGCCCTCCATGCTGCTCTATAGAGTTCTTAATTGAAGAACCGTCGCAGGCATGGTCAATCTTCTCCGACTCAAGGCCGCTCTCCAGTGCATTATGTCGCCATCTCGTCATCGACCAAATGAACAATTAGTCGCTGACATAAGACTTCTTCATCATCAGGCAATACAGAAAAAACACCACATAATGTATCAGTGGATACCGGGCCATTGCTATATCTACGGAAACAACCGTGCAGATGAGGCCGCCCGATCTGCTTATGATGGTCTCCACTGTGCTGCTATACCCCTATCCAGAACAGGCGCAGCTACAAGGCATCGTTAGCTCGCACGTGAACTTACACTTGCACAGCGGAACTCGACAGAATTTACCAACGCTCGTCTCCACAACTTTATTCAGAATGTAGAGCTCCGCCTTCCATCAGGTATATCTAGTGCCGAGGACACGCTTCTGTGACGCTTGTGGCTTGGCGGGGGCCTTCACAAATGCCTACTCATTTTGGATCGGAATGGCCAACAGACCTACATGCGACAATTGTAGCTGCGCGGACACAATCGCCCACCTTCTCTGTGAGTGTCCCTCTTCAGTGCGCCCAGGAAAAAATTTTCAAGATTGTTGATGGACTTGATAAACGCCCTCGGCGTCCTAACACCCTTCCTATGGCGTCAGAGGAAAGGATCCTGGGACACTGGCTGAGACCGTCCTCAGCACAGAAGGCTTGGAAAGCGTTGTTGCGCTTCTTGCGGAGAACTGGTCTCAGAGACAGACTTTAAGCAGTGCCGTATTCTCATTTTTTTCTGCTCTACTTTACACTTTCTTTTACAAATCTTTTCTACTATCTTTTAGTCCCCTTGCCCCCTTTCTCCAGCACAGGGTAGCCAGCCGGCCTGAGAACTGGCTAACCTCCCTGTCTTTAAGTGTATTCCTTCCTTCCTTCCTTCCTTCCTTCCTTCCTTCCTTCCTTCCTTCCTTCCTTCCTTCCTTCCTTCCTTCCTTCCTTCCTTCCTTCCTCTCCTTCCTTCCTTCCTTCCTTCCTTCCTTCCTTCCTTCCCTCCTTGCTTCCTACCTCCTCCAAATAACACTTAGTTACTTCCTTTGAGCAAACTATAACTCAAAATCACAATCTGGAAACAGCCATAGGCGCTTATATCAGCATTAGTCTTCCGAGTGCGAGATTGCATTCTTCAAGCGTGTCGGAAGTTCCCCCTTCGCAGCCTTCTTTTTTCAAAATGCAGTCGTGCCTTTCTGTCTCACTGCTATCTCTCCGTCGTCTGTCTGCCTTCTGAGAGCTTAGCGTTACAAAGGCTTTTTTCTCCTACAGGTGGAGTCCTTCTAACACGTGATTTCGCGTGTGATGTGCTTTTGCAATTTACATTGGTCTTAAGGCGCGGCAAAGAGCGTGCTTAAGACAAAAAGGAATCAGGCCCTGGTGTGCAACAGAACTTTTCCAATTTGCTGCCTTTCCCAGTCCGTTTCTCTCTCTCTCTCTCTCTCTTTCAATTTCGATAGAATGCTCGCTGGGGTTTGTTTGTTCTCGTTCGAACTAACGTCGGTAAACGCTTCCACTCTCTGCCACTCAAGCTTCCTAATGCCGGCGCGTTTCCGCCCAATTCGTTCGCTCAGACTTTGAAGGCGATAAGCCTTCGCTAGTTGGGAACACTCAGTTGATTTTCTTGGGGAAGTACGGAGCATTTCCAATTGTCTCCGCCGAAATATAAATAAATCAACGATGCACGTGGCAGCTATGTGTGGCGTACATTTGTTTTTGAATTTACGGTAATCCTATTCAAAACATTGTTTCGCACAAGGGCTATAGAAATGCACTGGGGAACGGAATCATGCCATAACTCAAAGCACAATAAGAGAACGTACCGCATAATTTTACTGCAACGAATTAACCAGTTCATCACTGACTTTCGTATATCCCGACCTGCAGTGTACTCCATTAAATTTAATGCGATTAGCTAGCACGTGGAACGTACAGTCTGAGTACATTTTCTTTGTTTCTTTTGAACAAAAAAAGTTATTTCGTA
Organism: Dermacentor silvarum; assembly: GCF_013339745.2. Classification (NCBI taxonomy): domain Eukaryota; kingdom Metazoa; phylum Arthropoda; class Arachnida; order Ixodida; family Ixodidae; genus Dermacentor; species Dermacentor silvarum. The sequence continues at coordinate 203,023,721 of NC_051155.1, forward strand.
TTTCCACAGTTCCCAGCAGGGCATCGTTTGTCGGTTTCAAAGGGAGGCAAGATTCCGTAAAGTATTTTTTTTTACTGCCTGGCGTTATGCATCCTTCAGGCATGAATTGAGAGTTTCACATAGGCCATTTTCATTGCGATAAATTGTACTGGTCGTAATGGCAGCAACGGTGAACACCCCTCTCATATTTTATGGATAGGCATGCTTATTGTTGATTAGATGCCCAGTATGAATATTTGAGGAAACTGAGAAGGCTACCGTGCGGATAGCTAAGACACAATGTTTATGTTAAAATATGAGCCCTTATCCATATCGCAAAGCGAAGAGACATTGATTTCCGCATAGACCTCTGGGAAGCGATTGGAAGAACACGTGACGCGGACAGTAAAAAAATAATAATAATGAACCTGGACGTTTAACCATATGTGTAGTCAGCGTCTTCAGCACTCGCTAGGCCGAAGAGTAGCGGAAACTCAAACAACGTGTTAATGCTTGATCTGCTGTATTTACCTGATAGATGGCCACGATCCCTGCAGCAAAGAGATATGCGATACACGAGAGACCACAATGTTAGAAGTTTCGTTTAACCACACCGCGATTGTGCAATTCATGGTGTGCGTTTTCTTCTTTTTTTCGCTACTTACTGTTTGTCGCTTCCGGGTTCACCTACGAAATATGGCCTTGTTTTTCGACTACCTTAGCGAAACGGCGAGCATGCACTTCACAGAAGGGAGGATTATGCATGTGCAAATTGCTTAACTCGGTCTCGAAACAGCTTGTGGTCGCTTCCGGAACACACTTGAATGGCTGCCGCACAACTGTCGCTTTCCCCCGCCGCGAGGACTCGGTGATTATGGCGTTGTGTTTCTGAACATGACGTGGCGGTGGCCGCATTCCAATAGGGGCTGAATGCAATAACACTTGTCTACCGCGCTTCGGATGCCCGGTTAAGGTATTCAAAATTATTCCGCAGTCCTCGACTACAGTGTTTTTCATGACCGCTGCAGTTTCGCGAAATAAGACCACATGAAAGACGATAGTCTTTCTTAGGCTACCTAAGCGCGAAAAACTTGTTCTGTCTTCCTGCCAGTCGCTTCAACCGCCCGGCCAAAACCAACCAAGTTACTAGCACTGGTGACACGGGGTCATACACGTCAACATTATACAGCGCAAAGGAAACCTCAGGCCTATTTGAAGCAATATATATGTACATAACTGTGATCCACAGCGCTCATTCATTTAAAATACACATTCGACTGTTTTTTTACGTTAGTTAATAAAAATAAACGTGTTACAAATGGTGTTAGAAAAACAAACAACGTGTTAGAAAAACAAGCCGACTGAAACCGTGGTTCTGTAGCCGGCTTTAAGCCAACAGTAAAAAAAGGTCCCTGGGCGAACGCGGGAAATTTGAATTGAATTCAACAAAACTTACATTGCATTCATCACGGGAGGAGTGAGAGGGAAGCGGAAGAGCGTGGTGGGAGGGGGGAGAAGGGAGGGAGTTACGTGTCAGGGGCGGCAGAAGACTGTCGTCTTTCGACGTCATTTGCAGCGAAGCAAGCAGATATGCGGCCAATTTTTAACTAGGGTTCCTTTAAAATGCGGAATCAGGTTTCACACTACCGTCTTTTCCCCCGAATATTGCGTTAAAAAGTTGCACACATTCCCTATAGCAAGCGAGGTGATAGCGAAGGCGCTATCAATTGATAAAAAAAAATAAACAAATAAGATTAGCTCCAGAGGATCAATCACGGCTTAAAAAGGCGCTCACTCATGCCCGCCCGACAGTGAGATGAAAGCAACAGGAGACTCAACGATACTTTTAAGGTGTGGGTCAGTTTCAATCTTCGGTCATTCAACTTCGGTTCTGTGCTTAAAATTATCCGTAAATAGTTGTTGCGTGGTAGTCTCAGCTTTTTTGCAAGTCTGGAAAATGTTGTGAGTCCTTCGGATGAAGGTGTTAAGTTTCGGGGTTTTACGTGCCAAAACCACGATATGATTATGAGGCACCTGTAGTGGGAGACTTCGGATTAAGTTCGACCATCTAGGGTTGTTGACCGTGCACCCGATGCAAAGTGCATAGACGTTATTGCATTCCTCCCTCATCGTAATGCGGCCAGCCGCGGTCGGGATTTGATTCCGCGTTCGGGTTTAGCAGCGCAATGGCAAGCCACTAATACCAGAACTGATGAAGCGAGCTTGAAGTTGAAGTATCAATTCTCTTACTCTATTGCTCGAATGTTTTAGCTCAATAGCGTTAAGGACCCCGCGTCACCGAAAATTCAGTACTGGCGTCGGATGTCGGCGTCGGCATAGTTGTCCCTGAGCGAAAATTTTTATGTATATTTAGGTACATGCATATGCCACACCTTGCTATAAGACAAGCGGTATATGCGGGTTATATTCCCACACCGTTCTATCACTAAAGTTTCGCATACCTTGTCTTACATTGTTGACGACGTTATTCCTCGAAATTTTCAGAATGACGGCCCCCAAACAAATGTAATCAAACAAAACAGTGACAGCACATGCCTTTAATGTTAAACCTTCTCAGACTGGTCGACGGCGGCGGCGTTTTGCCGGCGTACGCCCCGAACGCGCGCGGCGTTGGTGACCTGTTTATGAAGAACGTGCCAACCTTTGCCGTACACCCCATGCCGGTGTGCCGTAGCGACCATAGGGTCATGGTGTCTGTGGTTCCTAAATAAACGAAAACCACAGGATTATATATATTAGGGGCGAAGCACCTTAGGGCCGAGACTTGTCCCTCATAGTCCGTAGCTCTGTTTGGCATGGAGACCGCTATGTATGTATGTATAGGCATATATATATATATATATATATATATATATATATATATATATGTACGCCAAGCTCCGGCTTCCGCTTCTGGTTCCGGTTCCGCTTCAGGTTCCGGAAGCCGGCTTCTGGAGAACGCTTCCGGCGTTTTGCCCGAATGATCCCCCGGTGCTTGGCCCACTCATCATCATTCACTTCTTGGATATGCGGTGTTTTTTTTCTCATTCTTTATTAGTTCAAATAACCAATTACACCATCACATCTTAATAGTCATAACTGGAAATACACAATTCCCACTATAGTACAGCTTCGCTGGTCTTCCACCTCCACCCCAGTGGAAAGGCTGACAGTTTTTTTTTCTTTTTTTTTTTACCTGAGGGCGACTTACACAAGATTACCGGCTCTATCTTTTAATGAAGTTTATTTCATCATCATCAACAACATCATTCGCATGTAGCCTTAGTCGCTTTTGCGCCACTAAACCCCAATTAACTAACATTCGCATGTAGAAATGCTTAAATGTTGGGTAATAATAAAATTAATTTTTAATTACTATCTCGAGAGTGAGAGAGAGATTCTTTAATGGGTGCTGGAGAAGTTTGATTGGCCAGCGATATCGAGGAGATTGCTTTGTTGTCTTATAATTGAAATTTGAAAAGAACTTCGAACATTTTATACCGCAACACCCTTTATAGGCTAGGCGCCTGAAAGCGGAATATTGGGTGCAATGTATCACGTATGTTTACGGACAAAACAGAAAAGAAACAATATGACAGGTGGATGAATAAGAACTCTAATATGCATTCAACTTGAGGGACATGCTATGCAAAACAGAAAATACGAAAGACTATGAACACCTTACATGTGTCTGTATCGTAGTCGTAGAGAAGGACGTATGGAAGTTTTTATTGCTGCCAGAGATTGTCTCGCCCACGCCCTGCTCAACAAAATATGAGGTCATCACATCAGCACTGAGACGGTAAAATACGTATGCGTTCTGAAAGCGCCGCGTTGAAAGACCCTTCCGCGCCTTGGGCTTTGCACGCAAACTCAAAATCAGGAAATGTGACGCGAGCTTATCAGAATTCGGGGCTGCTCCTTTACAAAACCCCCCTCCCTATCTCCTCAAAAAAAAAAAAAAGTTTGATGCGTAGTACATCACAATGAAGAATAGTTCTTCCGCCAACATAAAAAAATGTAAATATTTTACTGTGACTAGCTGGTGCAAGCATACATATGGGTTTTCTTGCGCAATAAATTCAGTTGGAAGTAGCACTCTGTATGGACGGATGGATGAAATAAACTTTATTGAAGTCCTGCTGTATGTTCTCAATATTTCCACGGAAAGTGTTTGCTGCGCTTTACCTACTTTGAAATGTAGCTGGTTAAATTATAGCGCTCTTATCTCGCGCTGGCAGTTGCAGGTTGAGGTCATAGTCCGCTATATGCGTGCTCAGATCGCGAGTTCCCTTGAGTTCTCTTCAGCGTTCGCCAGTTCCCTCGACTGAACGACCTTGGACGTTAAGTTTGCCTTTATTCTTGCCTCCTGAGTGCGTGGAGTGCGGGCAGTTGTGTTGTGATGTAAAATTCCAGGACGAAATTTCATCGAGGGCATTTTGATTCCCTTGCCTCGTCATTTACGAATTCGTTTTATCATGGGTAATTTTACAGCAAACTGAAAATGGCCTTGTGCCCCGGTAAATCTGGCACCGGCAGAAGGGACTTAGGATCACGTATTCTGACGCTTTATGAGGGCGGCAGCGTAATATACATTTTACGCATAGCACCGAGCGCATATAAAAAGGCTAAAAACAATTTAAAGGCGGTAGGCGCCGTTAAAACTTGCCTCTGGCACAGCGTTATCCAGGACTTCATTTTTATGGCGCACTTTCAGATGTTATCGAGCAAGCGTCATTACGAAAATAAAAGCCTCGAGATGTATATTCGCACTAAATATAAGATTACAATTAAATTTGCACCTCATAAGTAACAAAATTGCCGCTTTATTTGGAATGTTTCTTGCACTCCGCAATGGGGTGATAAAAAATGAAGTCCTCGTCTATGATTTTTGATACAGTTTACGGGTGCCAGAGTTCCGTGTTTTTTCATTACTTCATTCTTACAGTTATATCCTTATACGACGAAAGTTTGTACTCATCTTCCTTGTGCACGTTAATTTTTTTGGTATTTGCGTTTGAACTCGCTTAAGGACTAAACGGAAGAGTGCGCAATAAAACTATTGATACGTGTTACTACCGATATGAACGTGACCAAAATTAAATGGTGATGAAGGCTATGCTAAAGATGCGTGACTGGGAGAATATTACCCTACGGACGCGAGAAATATAACATAACAAAAATTAAAATCGTGTGGACAAAAACATGAACTCACCTAAAAATATGAGCAAACGTCATGAAGTAAAGCAAGGTGATAACAAGGTGATCACCTTATTTAATTAGACATAAAATAGCGCAGGCGCGTTGTTGTTCACAAGGAAAGGTCATGACAACAAAAACTTTATTTTTGGTTGAAAAACAATATGCATGGTGAAAAATGAAATGATATGCACAGTGTACGTCACGGGTACATTACATACAGAAAGTCACACCACAACGCTAAACAAAATAAACTGTTTAATTCAGACATTCCAGCCTCTCATCCCGCAAAACTAGATGTAATAGATCACCTTAGCAAGATAGAAAAATGCAACAAAAAGAGAACAAAAGCCGTTATAAAGAGTTCAAAAGCTCCGTCTAGCTACGGCTAATGTCTTAGAAGGGCCATCATGACGTAGCACTTCTGCGCTTTTTCGCATATTTAATAATTTCGCGCGCCTGGGTTCATACCCGTGGCTGACCGTGAGCAAAGTTACGAACACGGCTGAAAGGGCTTGTAGGAACGGCAGGGGAGCTACTGCAAGCATACGCACTTGGTCGGCATTCTGCATCACGGAACCTTCTGCTTGCTATGGTAGGGTGCGTCGCCTAGCAGCTCGGCATTAACGCCGCGGCCACCTCTTGAGCCACACCTAACGACAGATGCACGGTTTGTGTCGTGAACGTATTTTACAAGAGTATGCTGAAATGAGGAGTGAATAGCCAAGCTAGGATTTTGCCCATTAGCCGTGTCGTGCAAATGGGCACGACACATACCACGCATCTTTATTATCTTCTTTCTTTTTATGCTTGCCGCTATTCAAGCCTCCTTACCCTGTAGGAAGAGGGCACTACATGCTATATACTTGATAAAACCTTGGCTAAGCGTGCCTTATTTCAGCATGCTCTTGCGAAATGTGTTCCTTTGACGGTTTGTTAGAATGGTGTAATAAATGCAGAATTTCAGACAAAACACAAATCGGTAACGCCTTTAACTGTGTAAGATTGCATAAAGGCAATAATTGAATTCTTAACGATAATATCAAGAGAAATAAAAAGTTGCCTCGTCGTCCCCTTCTTCTTGCTTAGTGCGAAATGTGGAGCGTGCATTCAACATTAACTCGAAAGTGATCGGAAACAAGTAGAGTATTGTTGCGTTTCCAGGTTCGTCTGCATTTGCAATCGTGGCTTACTTATCATAAAACGAATACAACACTGACCAAGACAGACTCAGAAACCGGCTACGAAACCATTGCACGTCTGACTCCGATGTAATTGTGCGCAAGAGGTGTACCAATCAAGTTTTTCTTGTTCACATTTCAGTTTATTCTGATGGCACCTGAACGGGTTACACCTGACGTAAAATTTCAAACAACCATATATATATAATTACTGGCGTTCCTGAAAGTGTCGGCTAATGCTATGCCAATGAGTGAACAGGCGTGTAGAATGGTTCGAGCGCCACAAATCACTTGCCATCTTCTGCAAGTCAGTGGTGATTATACACTATGCGGAGAACAAATTTCGAACTCGTTATACAACCATGCGTTTCATTTAACAATGAATCACATAATATGGGGGCCGAATCATGGTACCACGCCTTGTGTACTTCGTTTCTTTGCGAAATAGATGGTCATTCTCACCTTGATCTAGTGCACGACGGTGTTCCCATAGAATCGCAAACTGCACCTTTCAGGCAGAGCCACCTGAAAGTATATTGTAGGTTTATTGCACCTGACTTTCGACTTTAGGGAGGAAACGGGCGGCTTGCGCAAGTGATAGAATTAAAGCAAAATTTGAAGAAAGGTGTCCGATGTAGGGTGGAGAGTTCGCTTTGCCTTGGGAAGAGTGCTTTTTACAGGAACTGACCCTACGACATTTGGTCAAAAAGCGAACTGTGCCGAGCGAAAGAGAAAGACATGTCATATTTGATTTCAGAAATTTGCTTGCTGCTACAACATCGTCTTTATTAAAACATAAGTGAACTTTCGGCGAAAATTGAGACCCAATTTTAATAGTCTCTAGACGAGTGTCCAATAAGTAGAAAAACCAAGCTTACATTTGCGAAATGACGTTTCGTATTTCGCCTCATCTTGTACGAAAAACATTAACTGAGCGATCGACGGGTGTCATTTGTTCCCTCGGATTATAAAATATAGCCTTGAAATAGCAAGTGATGTTCACAGTGAACTTTGCATTCGAAAGATGAACTTGACATTCGCCTTTTCAGAGGCAGGATTGTATCAAGTTTTGTGATAAGAATATGTCAAGTAGAGGAAGAGAAGGGTGGGGGCGTGAGGGAGAAGGAAGGAGTGCTGTTTCCAGGCGAACGCGAGATATTTTCTTCGTTATGCCCGAACGCCCACTTTGTGTCAGGGACATGGAAGAATCATTAATCCCAGTCTTCGTGATATTCTTTGGACCTACGCAGTAGATAATAGTATCCGTGGTATCTTCAACTGAGTATCTCATAACTATTATTTGTAGGTTATTGAGCTTCTTTTACATACGCCAGCGTTAAACTTGGAAAATTAGAACTACAGGCATGATTATGGCAGCGACGCTCAAGTTTTGGCTGTTCACGCAGCTTTTCGTTGGCTACGCCTTGCGAAGGTTCCCTGGTAACATGTTGTGTGGTCGTGTTTATGAGTATTATTTCCCGGTTACAGAGGTGCCAAGCCGATCGCTGAATGTGATGACCAGTGATAGCTATGTTCCGTGGGTGTCGCTCTGTGTGCGTGAGTCATCCTACGTTTTATTTGTTGCTATCACCTTTATACAGGGACTGGGAACTTCAGGTTGGCCAAACACAAAATTAAGGACTGGTGAATGACACTTGAAAATTTTCATGTTGAAAATAAGGTCACTGCGGAGAATGCGCGTGTGACAAATGTGGTAATGGACTTTAGAAACCTTGAAGAGCCCCGGAACAATGTTTTAGATAGGCACAGTTTTATTGAGCTTCAGAAATGACTAACTTGCCAATACCTAAGCGGAATTAGATGAATATGTCTAAAAACCGGAGTCAGCGCTGAAATTTTATTGACACATCAATGACACATCAAGTGTGAATGAGCCTTAATTGTGGTTTGTTTATGCTCCCAGGACATTGAAGGTGTGTTCCCCGACTTACCGACTTATTCATTTTCTTCTTATCAAATGGCTTCTAGCAACGCTCCACTGCGCTTTTCCAAAGCGTACTTTTCATTTCATCTTTCTTTCTTTGATTTCTTGCCCCAGCTTCACGCCTCTCGCGCTAGGTTCTTCAAGTTCACGGACTAGCAAGCTGCGACTTTAGTTCCAGGAGATCTTAGTCTGGCTTTTCGCAGCTTGATTTACACACAGCCGTATACGGTTCTCGCTAGCCCCACAAGAAAAACACTCTACGGTGAAAGAGCAGCGCTTCTTTGGGGCCACTTTAATTGTTTTCCTGTGGAAGAGGGATAGCGCACGCAGCATTTTCTCTGCCTGACTTCTCTGTTGCTGCAATCTGTTACTGCTTGTTTAGCATAACTTAGTTATCGCACAAACTTGTGCTTTTGCGCCAGTGCGTGCGAGTGTTACTGAGTGTGGTGGAGCGAACTCGGAAAAGCGAGGCTACAGTAAATAAAAGCGGCAGCACAAGACGTGGTTGCAGCAATAAACACTCTACAGAAAGGCCTGGTGTGATCCCTGGGATGCATTTGTGTATGCCTTTGGTGCCCTGGCCTCGCAAGCTACCCCAGGCATTTTCCGTTCCAGCAAGTCATTCGCATTATAAAGTAAGTTGCAGTCGAGGTCAAATTTTTGTAAACTTCCATCGTTCCGACTTAAACTTTTCGGCTTATTCGCATTCTCTGTATTTTTTTCGCCTTTCTAGCTCTGTTCGTTCTCTGTGCCTTACCGTTTCTTGGAAGTGCATCGTAGAACTAAGAGACTGTTTTAAGCTGACATGTAGTGGGCGAGCAAGATTGAGTTAGTCGGAGCCTTTTCTTTTTTTTTTTTCCTGGAATGAAAACACTATCATAATTACGCGCTGCAAGGGCAGTGCACTGCCAGCGTTTATTTTTGAATTGGTTCTCGCTGAAAAATTCCACCACAACTTAGCTAAGCCCGTTAGGCGTGATTCTGCACTACACACGCCTATATTTATGTCCACTGCAGGACGAAGGCCTCTCCCTGCGACGGTGGCGTGGAGCAGAGGTAGAACACCCGGCTTCTAATCTGAAGGTCGTAAGTTAGAATTCTCTAGTGCACTACATTTTCAGGCATGGAGTGGTGCCTGACACCGGCAATAAAATATATATCGCCGAGAGCTAGTGGGGCTATACTAGTCCAGGTGAAACGAAATTAGGAAGGCCCACTAAGCTTCAACAAAGTCACTCCCTCATCAGAACAGGAATAGGCCTCTTAAGTGCAGTATTTGGCCACGACCTCTCTCAGGAAAGAGCTCACAGTGGGAACTTAGTTTTAAAACATTTTCATGTGGTTTGCAGACTGTTTTCGCATCTGATTTTCTTTGCCTTCTACAGCCGCACAAGAGGAATGCATGCGATAAGAGAAAAAAAAATAGACAATTGGCCTCTTTGTAGAAAATACAGGCAAAGTATGCCTAAGGGTGCATAATATGCAGCGATCTGTGTAGTTAGGTACGGCTGCCATTTTCAATGCTTTTGTAACGCCATTGCCACATAAAATGCCCAGTGCACTCCAAGAAGAGACAATGCCAGCGGCTCTATTTGTTTGTTAAACAGCTTGTATACCACGCTTAAATGCATTTTCAGGAGCGCCCGTACTCCAAGGCAGAGCAGGTTTCCCCTGATCAAAGCAAACTTAATCAATCGTGGAGCACGAGCACTCTTGAAAGTAAAGGTAAATACGGAACAGGACACTAAGTTGAACCACCTGTGGGTATGCATTCATGGTCGCGGATTCGACTTCCTGTTTCTCTTTGATGGTTTTTCCACTGTGCTCTCTACTTAATCTGAGAGTACTTCTACAGCCTACATCGAATAATGTTTCTTTAAAATCACGAACTGTAACTCTATATTAACCTGAGAGCCGCAAAAGTAAGCAATTCGTATTTAAAGGCTCTGAATTAGATCTAATTATTTATTTATTTGATTACCATGTTTCAGGTATTGCCATTTTTACAGTCTGGCAAAAGATACCAGCTAATCGGGACCAGAGCCTGCACCGGTCCTGATTCAAGCTTAGTTATAGACATGATAATTATAGCGAAGTGGGCCTGCAACTTGCGTAGCGCTGTTGCAGAAAAAGAGCTTTATGAATTATATCCAGGATAATGGGTTCACCCATCGGCGTGCCCTGATCCTGCCGCTCTCGGCACCCACCAATTTATTCAAAGGATACCACAGAAAGACCAGAAGTGCTCCTCATTCTGAGGTCCGCAGCAGACCGGCGCTCGCGATTCGTTGACGTAGCCCGTAGCTTTCACTGCGCATGTGTCAGTAAATTGAAGCATGATAGAAATGTTTGCGACTTCTCGCAGCCTTAAGGAGGGCTAGTGTTGATCCATTCTATATGGCACAAGGCAAGCTATAATACATCCAGAAATATTGGAGCTCAATAAATAGTGGCAGCAACCGAGAAGCTCTTCAAGCGCCTAAGACACAAGGACACAGAAAATTGCAATAAAAAAAGCCGGTAGATGCCACGCCCTGTGGGAGTCGATGTGATGCGAAGCAGTGTGCGGGGAGCCTGCCAAGTTAACGAAACGACCATGAGAGCACCAGACGTAGGCGGCTGATCCATGACCTACATGACACGCATATCATGACATTCATGTCATGACCTATCATTTATGTCCGAACCCATTCCAGTGGTATTTAAGTGTTAATCATTTTTCACTGAGTCATTGTTATTTTTTGCTGAGTCATGACTATGACTTCTACCATCATCCTTTAGTGCTTCTTTCACTTAGTACCCATGTGCGAAGAACTAATTCAGCGGCTTTAGAGTGTTACCTATTTTTTTGCTCGCTGAGTCATTGTCAATTTTGCGAAGTCATGCTTATGACTATAACTTCTATCATCATCCTTTGGTGTTTCCTTCACTTAGTGACCAGTCCGAGCAGCGAAAAATATCTTCAGTTGTTAAATTGTGTTTTTATGTTTTTTAAACAGCGCAAAATTAGTTATGTAACTTTATTGTCGAAGTTGTTTTTTCCTGTGCAGTAGCTAATGAATACAATTATTAGCATTAAATATTCGGTAGCTCAACTTGCTTCACCATTTCATATAATCGTAGCCCTTTGTTTTGGCAGCTTGTAATGCTATTGTTTCTTAGTAGTTGCCTTGGACTGCTGTTTATCAGCAAATGATGACCTCCAAGCAACCACAGCGCTGAAATTACGCATGTATTACCCGAATACATTATGAATTATTTAGGCGTGGAAAGACTAGATAGGGTTTAGTTAGAGGCTCACAATTATCTAAGCTAGGAATGCTGTTTACATGCAGGTGGCTTTGATTTTTTGAGATAGCTGTTGACCATTTTCTTTCACTGCTTTCGTCTGTGAACAGAGTTGAAAAGTGCGCCCTTCGTACAAGATAGCTTTTATGCTGGAAGTGAAATTTCTGATTAATTAGCGAGAAAATAATCTTAAAAACGGTGCAATTGCAAACAGGACCAGTTGACGGGGCAGCATTCAGGCTTTGATACCGTTTGTTTTCCTCGCTCATAAGTTTGAATGTTGATTCGAGATGATGGTAGAACCACCTACGCACACCAGTAAAGCCGGCGAGACGTATACTTGGAGAAGAGTAGTTACTGAGTTGTTTGAAGCTCATGGTTTCGTTTAGAGTCTGTCCATAATTAACCTTCTTTTTCTAGACTGTATAGCCTAGTTCCTTTCAGGTTCCAATCTTTCAAATCGGTCTAGGACCCAATGCAGTTCGGTTAAAGTTGGGTAAAATGGCTAGGATCTCTGTACCGCTGTTTAGCTACGAGGCAACTGGACGTATAAGTACAAGTAACAGCAGCAACGCCAATTTGCGTAGCACGTCAATGTCCACGAAATTCTGTTTACGAGAATATCGGTGCACGAAATAAGGAAAAAATAGGCGGTGCTACTCATGGAGGAAGGAAACCTCAGGAGAGGCCCTGGCCAGCATGTACGCATTGGAGAAGGTGTGGCGTAAGTCACGTGCTGTTTTTCGCAAAGGAGCACTGGGACGGGTACCCCAAATGTCAACGTTGCCATGGCAACCGCGCTCCCTGAAGCTTTCGCTGCTGCTCTCGGTCTCGGAAAAGTGAGATAAGATTTTTCCGCCGGTGGTCTTTCCCGCGGCACATTTTGTTCGCGAGAAAAGCTGACTTTGGAGTGTGGTGTGTAAGCTTGAAAGTTGTGTTTTGGGTCTGTGAGTGTGAATGTCGGCCAGCAACAGATGCACTCAAGCAATCACGACGCGGGTCTTCGTTGTTTTCTTCAACGTGCCACGGAAAAACACAGGAGGGCGTCTGCTTCCCTAAAACTGCTACAGAAGTTTTGTAGGCTTTGTTTTGACGCGCGTCAGGAGCACACACTTCCGGCGGCTCGTAACAATGCAAGTTCAAAGTTCGCGCCCATCTGCTCCGGCGAGCTGCAGAAATCCTGATTGGAGGCGCAAATAGAGGTGGCACACCAACATGGCTGCACTTCCGGCTTCAAAAAAGTGACGTCGGGGCCTCTCCTGTTTTGTTTCCTTCCTCCATGGTGCTACTGCACACAACACTGAAGCTGCGTGAAGTCACGTATTTGTCTATCACGGCTGCTTCCCGTATCATCCAAGCAACGCAGCCACCTTAGGCGACACATCGGCGATTCGTATTGCGGTGGCACGCGCTTTGTCTCTCCATCGGAAATACATAAATGCAAGAATGAAAAGAAAGAAAGAAATATAACCGAGCAATCTATGTATACGCGTGGTCTATCACAATGGATGCCAAGCACGGAGATCTCCCTTTCGATTGCTCGCTCTCATTCTCTTCCTGTATATCACCCTCTATTCTATTCAGAGCCAATAGGTCTTTTTACATTTTCTTTTGCGCAAAGGGCTCTGTTATGCTCTTCAACTCCGTTTTTTATTCCGTCCTTCACGCGATTCGAGCTCCTTGCGCTTCGACCCAGCATTTATTTCTGATCTCCGCCATTTCCCTCTTCTCTAGAAGAAGTGAGTCAGATTCCCCTCGAGATTGTTTGAATCAGCGTCAGTCGCTCCTATCGGAAGACAAACCATCTAGTATCGTTGTTTCCGGTACTCGCGTCTAGCAGGCGTCACCTTGTTCAGTGATGCGTGATAAGAAGTGAAGGGCTTCTATGTCAGACATGGAGGAGGGCCTGGGCAAAGTCGAAGGAAAGGCTGCAGTGGAAGGTACGAAATAGGCGTGCTTGAGGGACTAGTGTCCCAAAAAAAAGGGATACTGTGTATCGAGGAGCTCCACACGCTTTTTTGTTTTTGGTTCAACGTGCAAGCGGGACGAGACGTTTTTTTTTTATTGTGGCCGAGGATTTCTTCGCTGTTGTTTGTCGGCAGTTTTGTGCAAGACGTGCACGCATGAGCACTTACGACCACTTCCTAGCAGTCTTGAACATACGGATAGACAAAAAACAAAAAAAGAGGGGTTGTTCCGAAAGTGGTTTCTTAGCAATAGTAACACGAAAGTGGGCTACTGAATAAGTTAGGTAGATGTTTCTTGCTTTGTTTATAGTTTTAAATCGTTTTCTGTCATCTTTTTCGCCCTTGTTTCACATCTGAGCTTTTCAAATTGTTCGCAAGCTCATATGTCAGTCTGCAGTACGTGTTTAGAAAGGCTAATATGTCAGTTTAAATGCTTAAAGTTGAAGGTACTTCACTTTACTGTGTAACCTTTTAATAAAAAGAGAGAAGTTAGAACACTTGTCAGGCTTGTTGGCTATGGTGACTGCAGTATGTGATAGGTAACACTTATGGTAGGTGCCCGACGCTGACCCTACATTTCTGCGCATTATTCCTTTTCGGTCATTGCGTTCTGTTCTATCCATCTTCAAATGCCTAATCCTCTATATCATGTTCTTGCCGCGCACCCAATGTTTTGCACTATAGATACAATGCTTCTGCGTTTCTACAAGCCAATAGCAAATGACGCAGGAAAAAAAATCTTAATTATCAAAAAACTGAGCTTGAACCATGCAAGCTGAAACGACACCAATGACTTCAGCTTTCTGTTTGTATTTGTGATACCCTCAGAGCTTTTATGAAGCATTATAGAGGGGAGAGTTGATAAAGTAATGGTAGAAGTAGAAAAATTAGTAGTACACAATGCATATAAGTAGAAAATTACTTATTTAGCGGCATTGTTACAAAATTGGAAAGTGCCATAAAGGAGCTAAAATGGTGTGAAAAGGAAATGCAAATAATAACACAAAAATGAACAATAAGAACAGTTATGCCCATGATACCTTCTTATAGAAGCAAAAAAAAAAAAAAAACACGTAGTAGAACAAGCGAATAAAACAAACTTGCGTGAGAGACAAGATGTATCCAATGTAGATTCATTGAAAGATAGCAATTAATCTATCATAGGCTGCGTCTACTGTTTCTGAACGATAAACTGCACTCAAATTAGTGTAGAAAATAATTGCGTTAATTGCAGCTAAGGTAAGAGGTGTGATGTACTGAACATTTCTAGTGGATAATCGGAGTAAAGTTGAAAGATAAGTCATGGGCAGCAAATCAGCCATCAAAAGTGCTGGTTTTCTTGTTGCAGATGCCACTCATCAAGAACTGACACAAAGACTTTCACAAAATGTTATCTATGCTACTTGAAAACTTCCGTATTCGTCTTGAGGTTGCCTCTATTTGTTCAACAGAAGCTCATGTTGTAGTCGGTTGTAGCACGTTCCTGCTTGTGTATGCCCTCAAAATCATCTGACTTGTCTTGTCAGCCTAGGGAGAAGGGAACGCAGATACACTAGCCGAGCCGCATGCTTTGCATTCCAACTGTTTATCTTCACTGCACGGAGTAGCTGGCGTGTTTTTTGGCGGCAATCTCGTGGCTTGCGAGGCTTAGTCTGACACTTCCAGCGTAGTATTCTATCTGCGTGTCATGCAGTCTCTTGTAACGTACACTTTTTGCTGGCATAGGTGCCGCCTGGCCTAGCTGTAATGAACGCAGAGCTCGGCATCAGTCTAATGACCTCGATGGAACACGCCCCAGCGTCTTCTGCTCAGCTTCGTAAAGTGTGGGCCGCTGCTTCGCTTTCCACAATGAGCCAGGAGCCGAGAATTCCTCGGATCTTGGGACAAACGCCTTGTGCTCAAGGGTGCACTGGGAGTTTTCTGTTGTGAAGATTGCCAACTGGCGCTTCTAGGCTAATCTGTGCGCTTAACATGCATATTCCGTGTTACAAGGTTGGTAGGTTACCGCTGTACGGATATGTGCACGGTACTTGCTACGAATGCATAAAGTGCAACGAACGTCAGGATAACAGTGGCGAGTAGAGGAGTCGTGCCCGGCTTAGAGCACCCACGACGGTTACTATGAGTTGTGAATTCATGGCGGCTGCTATGGACCCTGTCACAAGTAACACCCCAAGGTTGCTGCACGGTGCTTACATAGATACGAAGGGTTGTCGGGTACACTTTGCTGGATGGCTCGTGGATTCTGGACTGCTTCACAATGGCCGTATACGGCGCGGCGCGATCTTATAACTAGAGTGCTACACAGAGTCGAGTACACGTTATCGTGCGATGCGGCGCAGGTAGCATGATGAATTTGATATTATGAAAAAGGTATGTCTTCTTTTCTCCACAGGATATACTTTATGTAGTCGCGGTTCTGGCGTTTGATAAAATAAAATGCCACGCGTTTAAGTGGCACGCGCTTAATTGTCTTTCGCGTGATTTCTTTCAGGCTTGGAAAAAACTTTTAAGCAGGACGTATGGAGCTGCAAAAGACTGTATCGGGAATCTTTCAGGATGTCTACAATTTTCTCATTTACACTTTTGCTTGGAATATAATACTTCTGACGTTGAATAATTATAAATAACCAATTACGTTTTAGGCGAAATAAAAAAATCTGACTTGCTCCAAGCGTCTGCAAAGAACATTACCTTGGTTTTCTCCAGCTACATGTCATTTTCTTATTTTAAACGTTTGTTATACATTACGTGGACACATAGAATGCTAAATATAAAGTGCTCAAGCACCGAACACTGTAGCAGAAATGTAACATGTAAAGTTTATTACCACGCATGCTTTGAAGAAGCAGACAATTTGTGGAAATTCTTAGAAACGTAACGCCTTCATGAAGTAACATGGCTACGGATTACAAGTCTTTATGTGAACAGACAGCATTATTATGTAAAAACGGCTATCCACAAACAAAAATAATGCTCGGCATGCGCTGTAATTTCTTACTGTAGTGCTTGCGTTGGCTTTTCGCCGCACTCTTGAAATAGCGGAGCGGCTCGAATTTCAGTATTTCCTTTCCAGCCTTTTTTCTCGACCCTTGTCTATTGGTCTTTGTGACTGCATAAAAACAGCAGCTGCATTTAAAAGATTATTAGATTTATGATTAAACATGGCGTCTTGTTATAGGACCTTTAGTCACAGTCATTTTAACACTACAATCGAATAGCTTGAGCACGCAGATATAGCATTAGTATGTAACTCGTTGCAGGCCACACTGAACTGTTTATGAATAATTCCACTTCACAGTGAAGTGGCAGTGGAATAAAATAATTTCTGTTTTGTTTTCCAACATGTGCCTCTGTTTAGGCAACCGTCGTTCTAAGGTAACATAGACCGGTAGAAAGGGCAAACTTCATGGGGCCAGGGATTTCAACGAGCTAGACGGCCTCTATTTTCGTAATCTTACGTGCACATGTAGTAAAAGTGAATAAGGATTATAAACAGGGATAAGGTGCCTCAGAAAGGCTGGCCAACGTTTCGATAGGAGGACCTATCTTCGTCAAAGGTCCTCCTATCGAAACGTTGGCCAGCCTTTCTGAGGCACCTTATCCCTGTTTATAATCCTTATTCCTCGTGTGCTACTCCATTAGTCAGCCATCTTTTTTTGATTTTGGATGTAGTAAAGGTGGCTTTTGTGACGTAAGTACCTACCACCAATGCGGATTCTACCAAAAATGAGAAGTCATGCACCTGCACATGAAAGAGCCAGCGTAGCCCATTCAAATAACCGATAAGACATTTAAAACTCCAGAAATATCTCGAGGACAAATTTCTCAATTTTCTAATGTCCACTAGGCTGTTATACAAGGCAACAAAACAGCTGAGCGCCTGCTCTTCGCCGGTTTCGTTCGCTCCGCGGGCGAGACCGGCATGCCTCGCGCGCCTTCCCCGCCCTGGGAACACTCTTGAACTCACACGAAGATTTTCGCTCGGCTGTTTGGTCAAGTTTCAACATCGTTTTTGTGTTTTTTTCTGTCATTCATACGGAAATACGGAATGACGTTCTTACAATGTAACGAACATTTGCAAAAATTTGTAAATCGAACCCACGACCTCTCGTCCGCGACGATAGATCAGACGCATGACAAGTGTGTACCCGCGCTCTTGCTCGGGACGAGCATAAAAGAGAAGTACTGCATTATGACACTATTTCGGTGGTCTCATTCGACCAGCATTCGACGCTGGCATCAAGAAGCACTCCAACGCCGTACTCAGCACAGCGGAGCGTGGCCTCCGCCGGAAGTTGATCGCGGAGGCTGCAATTACGACGCGCTGTATGATTGACTCGGTGAATTCAGTTACGTGCTTTGTCTTGCGCGTTGTATTAGTAACGTGCTTCGTCTTTCGCGTTGTGCTAGCGTGTGCAGCGTAGTGCAGCTTCCATATGTTGCTCATTTCGACGTTGGTAGTCGTGATGGAGGAGACGTGCCACCAGGCGTCAGCGTGGGTGCATCAACGCCTAAGGGCGCTTTATACTATCAGACGCATGACAAGTGGGTCTGGGGAACCTAAATATTCCATTACCTTGACATGGTCAAAAAATCGCCGGAGTTGCCCTTTAACTATACCAATTGACAATAATATGTAAAGGTATTTCGTTGCTATTTCCACTTTTATTGGCCAGAACAAAGAGCGCTCACTGGCATTACAATGGACCGTGGCTGTTTGCATATAAGATTAGAAAAAAACCTACACTACAGCCCAGGGAAATTTCCTAGAAAGCTTTGATTTAAAATCAGCTATTGCAGCATATTCTCTAGTGTCGAGGATTGGGCGAGCTGGTATTCAATTCTCAAACTGGTACAGCGCCACAAGGAAATCAAGAAACAGCCGAGCCGGCCAAAAAAAAAAAGGCCCAGATCGAAAAGAAGGAACACAGCGCTCGGTTCCTTCTTTTGGCCGGCTCGGCTGTTTCTTGATTTCCTTGTTGCGCTGTACCAGTTTGAGAATATAGCATATTCGCTGTATGAGGTGAGCATTAGTTAAATAAAACATTTAATTAATACAACTTCGTACTTCAACTCGCTGTTCAATGTTTTTTTACCAGCATTGAGGTACTTTATTACTCTCTGAAACGGAAAGCTAATATCCTGCTACACTTCATCCTTATGTAAACTTCGGCTAACACAATCGCAACTCATCCATATGTCAAATAGAACCTACAATGGTCAAGCAACTCTGCAGCCTCTGTGATAGGCGCCGTCCCAGTTTGTGGATAAGGTTGATATTTGTTAAGATTGCCTAAAAGGTTCATTCTATGTAAATCGAAGTCATCTGCGGATGGTCTACCTTACCGCTTGGCTGGGGAGGCCTCCTCTACCTTACTTCTTTCTTCTTCTCTTCTCTTATTTCCCTCACTCCTTCCCTGTGCAGTGCTACTGAGGTGTCCTCTTAGCGGGCGCTGCACTTCTCCTCCTCAATCTTCCACTCCCTTTTAAAAGTAGCATGCCTACATACATCTAAATTGAAGTATTAGAATACATGCATTTGAAGTGTTACTGCACTGCAGGCACGCAGAGTTGCACTGGGAAGGAGTTAAAATGTTTCAGGGCGAATGCAATGCATATGTGACGGCCACACTTCCATTATAGACAAATAACGCTTGCAATAATACGACAAGCTCTCATGAGCGCGGATGTAATTGCAGAAGCAGTGGCAGCGTATAAAGTTTTCAAGTGCAAGGACAGGCATTCGAAATGGCTTGCTCTGATACGATCGAGTATAAGACTATAAAACATGTAGCCTGGAGAAAGGGAGTCAGAAAGAGTACGTCCTCCTTACATGCTCAGTTAACGCACCTACACTTCCTCGCCACGGTGCCCACACAACCCAAATGACATGCTGTCAATGGAGCTTTCTGCTCTTTGTTGCACGTGTCATCCGAAGGCCTGCATTGGCTGGTGATTATAACGTTGTTGCTCAGCGTGCTCCACGGAGGTCGTTATCTGCAGGTGGGCTCTAGTTTAAACGAGGAACTCCAGTGTGACCCCATTGGCCCCGCCGTATGAATACTCATAAACAGCGGAGGTGGCTTCCACGACGCTAATATCTGCAACTATAGCACAAATATTATATTCACACGTTCTCTGAACAGTCAGTAACTCATAGAGTTATTCAAGCGCACTGGTGATTATCCACGATGAGTCAATTATTTCACGCCTGCTTGCTCACCTTGCCAGTCGACCTCGATAAACAGGAAAAAGAAACTGTGGCTCCAATCCACGCTGTGACGGTGGTTAGACAGCGAAGCTGTAAACGACAACCACAACGATTACCCATTGTGACGTCACTTCAATTCACACACGTGACTCTACAAAGAGTAAACGCAGCGACAAGTGAAATGTACTTAACCACACCCGTTATTACTTCACAACGCCATTATATTCACGCTGTTCTTCTGGCGTCTTTACTTTCCGTGATCTTCTCATGGTAGCCTGGAATGAACCGAATGAGTTGCTAGACCGTCGTGACGTCACTACGTGATTTCTATGCTGTTGGGTACTTCTCTATTCGGCGTAGCTTACGCAACCGTAATCTTTACCGGGAAACACACGCGGGAGAAGGAACGTGCTTCGCATTATTCGCAGACGTGTCATTAGCATACAATATATGGTTTTGACTTCACACGATGGTTTTGAATGACTTCAACCCCTTTTGAAGCAGCTGCAAACCAAATATTTACCGGAACGCGTCTGAGGGTGTTCCCAATGTTCATACGCACCTTCTCATCCATCATGAATTTTTGATGCTTGTTTTGTGGTTTTCCTTTTGAAAACGAGTGCTGAGCTGTATGCTCTATGACTGATTTCAAAGGAGATGTGCTGTTTGTATTCAATTTTTAACCTGGCGTTTTTTGCTTACGCCAACGACAAACAATTTCCGTGGCTGGTAGAGGTATACAGCTTCGCTGTAAAAATACCAGGATAGTGCATTTGCTTTGCTTCATTTTACTTAAACGTCAACTTTCTCTCATGATAGTAATCAAGAAACGTTCTGTTGCTGTCTTGAAGCCCTTCAGGCTAAAGTCTTGCTTTGATGGGAAAGAATGCTTATCCGCAAGTAGGCTTGGGTCCATGCCCTGTTAGCGTGACACTGTGTACTTGGTTTTGCAGCTGAAGGTTAGGCTTAAGTCCGCAATAGCTGTCCCCGAATAACAACTATGGCGTCTTTGAAATAGAAATAATGCTTCTTTACGGCAGCTGCACAGCGGTCATGGGGAGGGCGCGGGGAGTAATAATGGTGTAAAAATTTATTATCCTAAAAAAAGAAGTTGAAAAAAAAAATACTGTAGCGGACAATGATTACATTATGCACACGCACAGAAATCGTTCTTGACAAGATGGTGGTGTGTTTGCGTGCAAAAAGAGACGTTCACGACAATGGTGATCATAAGCATCGAACATGACACATACCTACCCACAATAGTGGATGCGCTGAGCATAAGGTGGGTAATTGAAAACAACGTCGATAGCATCGATAACTTCGATGCCAACAGCGACATCCAAGCGACAATGCCACATACTCACTCAGTAGCTCATAGGATTCACAGCCGCCAATTACCCAGCACAGCAGCACTGCAATTGCACTGGGAAAACGAAATGGATCGAATCTCGTAGATGGCACAGTGTCATTTCGCTCGTGACATTACTAGTAGAAGTTGTGGCCTCAAAATTGTTTAATCCCCAGGCAGCAACTTCAAAACGAGTGTTCCAGTCTGAAAAGCAAGAAGCCTTTCACAAGCAACTGCCTCTTCACCTGGGACTTAAATACTGATTTACAAAAAAAGCTGGATTGATAAGTATGTAATGAGACTCCAAACGTTAAATTATCTCAGACGTTACGATGCAGTTACGTTGAGTTTAAAGGTGACTGGACGTTGTCGTACTGAACAACGCAAGCGAAAAAAATTGGAGTCTTCTACAGAAGTTCGCAAAACTTGCTGTATTGGACCCAACGCCACTTCGCTTTGAAACTAACAATAGAAAAAAAAAAAAACATGATGCACTGAGATTATCTGAATGAAATTTATTGAAATAGGGAAATGTTGAACCACCTCCAACTAAAGAAAATAATGATTACCATAAAAAGGTCCAAACAGATGAGAATAAAAGGTTCCGTAAAGGCATACATTTTAACTAAATAACTATACCCTACTTGGACAGTGGGAGTCCGAGAGCGTTAAAATCATTCCTTGTGCATACTTAAAATTCTGCAACATACATTATTATGTCATATTGAAAGTTGCATACACCACAAAGAATAAATACTCAGAACTTATTATATACTGCGCATATTCTTTCTATAACATCACATAGGTATCAATTCCTTTGAAATAATAAAATAAATATTTTTTTACTTTTCAAATTCTAACTTGAAATATTACATTTTAGTACGACCACACCCCTCTCACTTAACAAACGACCCTATAACCGTTGGGTTCTTGCCCAGTTTCCTTCAGTGGGTGAACGCAATTTTTTGAAGAAAAAGCAGCTAAGCAAACATAGAATGGTGGTTATCACTGCGGGAGAAAAAGGCTTTCGCGCTAAATGAGTTCAAACCGAAGGAATCGTTGAAGTCTTCTGTTGTTGTTTTTTTCTTGTTTTTGTTTTTCTGCGTCCAAAGCCACGCGTAGGGCACGCAGATGATAAAACTTAAGAGTGAAAGAAAGCGCACTGTTAAGGGTGTGGTATAATCTGGAGCTGCAGCCTACCCATCAGCTCCTTTGCAAGCATTACGCAGCACTCGTAATCGGCTGGCCTTTCTTTCAAGGTGTTGAATTTTTCCCGGCTCTTGTGCTCTCAAAAACAGAAAGAACACAACAACTAAAATAAAAAACCAAATGAAAGGGTATAATCATCATCGTCATAGTCCAGGTAGTTACGATAGCTCTCAAAGTTAGTCCCGCTAACCACCATGCGGTCTGAAAAATATTAGTGAAGCAGCGCGACGAAAAACAGATCGGTACTCGAAAATGAATATTAATGACAAAATAATACCTAAGAAGGGCATTGCAGTCAAGAACACTCTGCAAGAGCATGTGCTGAAAGCCCAGTTCATCATAGAGATAAGCTGTAAGGTAAAAGAGGCGTCTAGGGCCGCAAGGGAAAGGCGTTTATTGGTATACATTATGGTGGGAGCAAAGTACGCAGATGGTGAGAGGCCGCAGGCGCCGTAGATGAAGAGGCGATAATCTAGGCTTGAAAAAGGCGGAAATGTGCCAGAAGTAATAGAATATTTAATCAGACCTCAACCGCATTATGCGAGAAAAAGAACGAAACCGCAAGCAAGAGGAGAAGCAAATTTATGAAACACGAACTCCCTGTACTCCTTTCGAAATAGTCGCTTGCAGCTCGTTTTAATAGACACTGCTCTGTCATGTGTTTTCTTGGTTCTGTTTTCATTCCTAAGCCATATTCATGCAGCTGAACGAGCATTACCGAAGAAGCCTCTTGACTATTTCTAAACGAGATTTTTTTCGGCAGCACTAAAGTGTTTTCTTATATGACATCGGTCAGCGGAGGCCGCGCAATGCATCAGAAATGAGGGTGTCACGTATAATATTGTCACGTAGTAGTGACGATGAAGCAAACAGTCGTAAAACTGGGAATGACGAAACTGATTCTTTATTGGGCGAACCTGTGCCCACAAAAGCAAGTTACACTTGAAGCACAACGATAGCGGCGAACACAGTCGGCGATCGTCGGAATCTGATCAGCGGCGAAACGCGTCGGCTTTTATACCTGAGTCATCGAAGGTTCCAGATTAATCCCTGATGCCCGCGTGTCTTCCAGAAAGTTCTAGACAATTCGCATCGGTCACACAATCAGATAACATAAGCGTCTGTGAAAACAGGCAACGGAAAGAAGCATCGATAACGTTCTAGAAACCTCCGACACAGGCGCGTCCTGCGCCGAGCGATAACGTTTAACATTTGTTAGCCGGTGGAAAGCGGCCACCGGTGAAAGATAAAGATGTATACGTGTCAATACCCTCCCCTTAAAAAGCATCGTCCCGATGCTACAAGCACGAAAGCGAAAACAAAACAATGCGTTATAAACAACAAAAAAAACAATAACAAAGTAACAAAGTACCTAATGTCGTCAGCGGGCGTAGAAAGGTTTAAGACGCACCACATGGATGACTTCAGGTCGTGCCCGGCGCCGCTGTGATTGCGAAATGCCGTCTGGCACGACCTCATAGTCCAGTGCGCCAATACGTCGGATTATCTTATATGGTCCGAAATAGCGACGCAACAGTTTCTCGCTAAGTCCTCGTCGGCGTATCGGAGTCCAGACCCAAACACGGTCGCCGGGCTGGTACTCGACGTTGCGTCGTCGAAGATTGTAGTGTCGGCTGTCGGTCCTCTGCTGGTTCTTGATGCGCAAGCGGGCGAGCTGTCGACCTTCTTCGGCACGCTGCAAATAGGTGGCAACGTCGAGATTTTCTTCGTCGGTGACGTCCGGTAGCATGGCGTCAAGCGTCGTTGCCGGGTTCCTTCCGTAGACCAGGTTGAACGGCGCCATGTGCGTCGTTTCTTGCATGGCCGTGTTGTATGCGAAGGTCACGTACGGAAGGATGGCATCCCACGTCTTGTGTTCGACGTCGACGTACATTGCCAGCATGTCGGCGATGGTCTTATTTAGGCGCTCGGTGAGGCCATTCGTCTGCGGGTGGTAGGCGGTGGTGCGGCGATGGCTTGTCTGGCTGTATCGCAGGATGGCTTGAGTTAGTTCAGCCGTGAATGCCGTACCTCTGTCGGTGATGAGGACTTCTGGGGCACCGTGACGCAGGAGGATGTTCTCAACGAAGAATCGGGCTACCTCGGCGGCACTGCCTTTGGGCAAGGCTTTTGTTTCGGCGTAGCGGGTGAGGTAGTCCGTAGCTACGACGATCCATTTATTCCCGGACGTCGACGTCGGAAAAGGCCCCAGTAAGTCCATCCCGATCTGCTGGAACGGTCGGCGAGGTGGCTCGATCGGCTGTAGAAGTCCGGCTGGCCTTGTCGGCGGTGTTTTGCGTCGCTGACAGTCTCGGCATGTCCTTACGTAATGGGCGACGTCGGCAGAGAGGCGAGGCCAGTAGTATTTTTCTTGTATCCTCGCGAGCGTGCGGGAAAAGCCGAGGTGTCCAGCCGTTGGGTCGTCATGGAGAGCTTGCAGAACCTCTGGACGCAATGCTGAGGGTACCACGAGGAGGTAGTTGGCTCGGAGAGGCGAGAAGTTCTTCTTTAGAAGAATGTCGTTTTGCAAGAAAAACGACGCCAATCCTCGCCTGAACACCTTCGGCACAATGACGGTCTTGCCTTCCAGGTAGTCTACAAGGCTCCTTAGTTCCGGGTCGGCTCGCTGTTGTTCGGCGAATTCGTCGGCACTGATGGGTCCCAAGAAAGTGTCGTCATCCGGGTCGTCCTGTGGCGGCGGTTCGACGGGGGCGCGAGACAAGCAGTCGGCGTCAGAGTGCTTTCGCCCGGACTTGTAAACGACGGTGATGTCGAATGCTTGAAGTCTCAGACTCCATCGTGCGAGGCGACCTGAAGGATCCTTCAAGTTAGCTAGCCAACACAAGGCGTGGTGGTCGCTCACGACTTTAAAGGGCCTGCCATAGAGGTAGGGGCGAAACTTTGATGTAGCCCAGATGATGGCGAGGCACTCCTTTTCTGTTGTGGAATAATTTGATTCCGCCTTCGATAGCGACCGGCTAGCGTAACTTACAACCCTTTCTAGTCCGTCAGTCCTCTGCACAAGAACGGCGCCGAGTCCTACGCTGCTTGCGTCGGTGTGGACTTCAGTATCGGCGTTTTCGTCGAAATGCGCAAGTATTGGCGGCGATTGCAGGCGTCGCTTCAGTTCTTCAAATGCTTCGATTTGCGGCGTCTCCCACTTGAACTCGACGTCGGCCTTCGTGAGATACGTCAGTGGCTCAGCGATCCGTGAAAAATTCTTGACGAAGCGCCTGTAATAGGCGCACAGTCCAAGAAATCTACGCACTGCCTTCTTGTCAGCGGGCGGAGGAAAGTTGGAGATGGCCGCAGTTTTCTGAGGGTCGGGGCGCACTCCAGACTTGTTGATTACGTGGCCCAAAAACAAGAGCTCCTCATATGCGAAGCGGCACTTCTCTGGCTTTAACGTGAGTCCGGAGGTTTTGATTGCTTGAAGAACTGTTTCAAGGCGCCGCAGGTGTTCTTCGAAGCTTGAGGCAAACACAACGACGTCGTCCAAATAGACAAGGCAAGTCTGCCATTTCAAGCCTGCCAGTACTGTATCCATGACGCGTTGGAAAGTCGCAGGTGCCGAGCAAAGACCAAACGGCATGACCTTGAACTGGAACAGTCCGTCTGGTGTTATAAAGGCAGTCTTCTCCCGGTCCCTCTCGTCGACTTCAATTTGCCAGTAGCCGGTTTTGAGGTCCATCGACGAAAAATACTTTGCGTTGTAGAGTCGATCCAACGCGTCGTCAATCCGTGGGAGGGGGTATACGTCCTTCTTCGTGATCTTGTTGAGGCGACGATAATCGACGCAGAAACGTAGGGTTCCATCCTTCTTCTTCACTAACACCACGGGGGACGCCCACGGACTCTTGGACGGCTGGATGATGTCGTCGCGTAGCATTTCGTCGACTTGGTGCCTTATGGCTTCACGTTCGCGCGCCGAAACTCGGTACGGGCTCTGACGGAGTGGGCGGACATTTTCGTCGGTGATGATGCGGTGCTTGGCGACAGGGGTTTGTCGAACTTTTGACGACGACGAGAAGCAGTCCTTGTATTGCAGGAGCAGAGCTTTTAGTTGTTCTTTCTTATGCCTGGGAAGGTTCTGATTGACGTCGAAAGTTGGCTCAGGTATTATAGTCGTCGTTGCAGGTGCACTGGAATCCGTGAAGGCGAAAGCACTGCTGGCTTGTACTATTTCGTCGATGTAGGCGACCGTGGTGCCTTTGTTAATGTGCTTGTATTCAGGGCTGAAGTTCGTGAGCATCACCCTTGCTTTCCCTGCACGTAGCTCAGCTATGCCTCTAGCGACGCAAATTTCACGGTCGAGCAGTAGGTGATGATCGCCCTCGATGATGCCCTCCATGTCTGCAGGCACTTCGGTACCGACGGAAATCATTACGCTGGAGCGAGGCGGAATGGTGACTTGTTCTTCAAGCACATTCAAGGCATGGTAACTTATGCTTGTATCCGGTGGTAGCGCGTTGTGCGTTGAAAGCGTTATCGACCTGGATCTTAAGTCGATGACTGCACCGTATTGGTTTAGAAAGTCCATGCCTAGGATGACATCCCTGGAGCAGTGCTGCAGGATTACGAAGCTCGCCGGGTAAGTGCGGTTGTTTACCGTGACTCGGGCTGTGCAGATTCCAGCCGGCGTTATTAGGTGGCCTCCAGCTGTCCGGATATCAGATCCTTGCCAGGCCGTCTTCACCTTCTTTAACTTGGCGGCGAACGCGCCACTGAAGACGGAATAGTCGGCTCCAGTGTCGACGAGAGCGGTGACGTTATGACCGTCGATGAGCACGTCTAAGTCGGTAGACCGTCGTCTAGCATTACGGTTAAGTCGTGGCGTCGGATCACGGCTGCGTCGGCTTGCTCCGCTGCTGCTACGTCGCGTCGGCCGGTCTTCTTGCGGCGGCGAAGTGCTGTCAAGGCTGTTGCTAGGCGGCGTGCTGGTATCTCGTCGTAATGATTCGCGAATCGTCGTCGTCGTCGGCGGAGGATCTTCGGCATTGCGTCGTACAGCAACCGCACCTCCATCGGTTGCTGCCTTTAGTTTCCCCGGTAAGGGCTGGGAGATCGGCCCCGGGTGGGACCGGTGTACTGATGACGATGCGGCGAGATGTAGCGGCCTGGTGACGGCGAGCGTGAGGGTCGTCGGGGTTGCCACTGGGCTCCGGCGAGGTAGTCGGCAATGTCGCGCGGTCGTTCACCCCGCACTGGACGCGGCGCGTTGACGGCGAACCCTCGTAGGCCCATCTCGCGGTATGGGCATCGGCGGTAGACATGGCCGGCTTCCCCGCAGTGATAGCAGAGCGGGCGGTGGTCGGGGGCGCGCCAAATGTCCGTCTTCCTCTGGTAGCTGCGCTGGGCGACGGGCGGGCGTGCTGGCGGCGGCGGTGGTGGACGTCGGAACTGCGGCGTTACGGGGCCCTGGCGCGAGCGCGGAGGGGGGCCTTGACGACGGGCGACGGCGGCGTAGGTCAGCGCTTCCGGCTCGGGTTGCGGCGATTCGGGAAGTCCTAGCGATTGCTGGATTTCCTCCCGCACGATATCGGCGATGGAAGCAACTTGAGGCTGCGACGACGGTAGCAACTTCTGCAGCTCTTCGCGTACTATCGCCCTGATGGTGTCTCGTAGGTCGTCGGAAAGTCCTTGGACTTCGACGTAGTGTGGCGTCGAACGGCGATTGTATTGCCGGTTGCGCATGTCCAGTGCTTTCTCGATCGTCGTAGCCTCCGAGAGAAAGTCTTGGACTGTTGTTGGTGGATTCCGTACCAGTCCGGCGAATAGCTCCTGCTTAACTCCCCGCATGAGCAAGCGAACTTTCTTGTCTTCGGGCATAGCTGGATCGGCGTGCCGGAACAATCGAGTCATTTCTTCAGTGTACATACCGATGCTCTCATTCGGGAGCTGTACACGGTTTTCCAGCAAGGCTGCAGCTCTTTCTTTACGGACGACGCTCGTGAAGGTGTCCAGGAAGGCGGCTCGGAAGAGGTCCCAGGTTGTTAGTGAACGTTCCCTATTCTCGAACCAGGTTCTGGCGCCGTCTTCAAGAGAGAAGTAAACATGGCGCAGCTTTTCGTCGCAGTCCCACTTGTTGAACGTAGCGACCCGGTCGTATGCCTCCAGCCAGCTTTCGGCGTCTTCACATGGCGAACCGCGGAAAGTCGGCGGCTCCCTGGATTGTTGCATCACGACCGCAGATGTTGGCACAGGGGCTGTCATGGTAGCTGCTGCCGAGGTCATGACTTTTGTCCTCTTGGTCTTCTCAGGTAGGGGTTCGTACTCCGGTGGCAGGTTCAGTAGCCTGCGACTAGCTCGCTGGTCGGGGTAGGCGTCGACGTCTTCTAGACGGTGTGGGCTTGGCTCACGGCTGGACGGGGGGGTCCGGTACAAGGACATAAAAGCACCTCCACCAGATGTCACGTAGTAGTGACGATGAAGCAAACAGTCGTAAAACTGGGAATGACGAAACTGATTCTTTATTGGGCGAACCTGTGCCCACAAAAGCAAGTTACACTTGAAGCACAACGATAGCGGCGAACACAGTCGGCGATCGTCGGAATCTGATCAGCGGCGAAACGCGTCGGCTTTTATACCTGAGTCATCGAAGGTTCCAGATTAATCCCTGATGCCCGCGTGTCTTCCAGAAAGTTCTAGACAATTCGCATCGGTCACACAATCAGATAACATAAGCGTCTGTGAAAACAGGCAACGGAAAGAAGCATCGATAACGTTCTAGAAACATCCGACACAGGCGCGTCCTGCGCCGAGTGATAACGTTTAACATTTGTTAGCCGGTGGAAAGCGGCCACCGGTGAAAGATAAAGATGTATACGTGTCAATATTCAGAAAAAAAATGCCAGCCGAGGTGTCCGTGTAGAGTGTAGACAATGCTTATGTGACATACACTGACACTTGAGGAGAGACGGGAGCTTGATACGAAGGGATGGCATCTCTGAGTTACAGAAACTGTGCGGTTTATGGAAGTTGCCGAGCATGTGCACTCTGACAGATAACGGTCATCAATTGTCGTCATAACTGAAAGAGAGAGAGAGAGACATCAGAGAGAGAAGGCATGGATACCTCAGTCGGTACAGCCTTTGGTTGGCTAGTCTACGAGAAGGGAATATTGATAGCAGAGAGAGGGAGAAGCAGCGTTGAATATATGCGTGCGGTCAGCGCCACAATGTCAAGAGCGTTCGCACAGGCCGGCATTTCTCGAAAAACAGAAAAGTGGCTTCAATTTTCTCTGGGCTGACGAGTAGTTAGGTTGGTGTTCAAGTAGCATCCAAACGGAAAGCGGACGGTCGTGAAATCGTACCAATGCCCCTTAGGGACTGTCATTGTAAGTTAAATTGAGCACGGTGGTAAATATGTGGGGGATATTTGCACTGGCGAAGCTACAGTACAGGCAAAATCATGCTTTTATAAGGTGCAGATAAGTAAGCCGTGTCAGAACATAAGTACAAACAACAATAATGTTGATCTACTAAACAGAAGAAACTTAAAATATCTTTTTCTTTTATAAAGGGCAGAGTTCTGACATGTAACAATGCTCACACACTAATGCAACTTAGCAAGAGTGCTTGACAAAAATGAACCTCCCGATTACCAACATAATTCTAAAACACTGATAATAATCATACGTACCTTGATTAAGTGCACTGCGAGAAAGAGAGAGACCTCGTGCAGAAATGTCTGTTTAAACCGTTGTTGTTAGAACCGAATGCACTGTGTATACTTTCAAACTTTCTCATCTCACAATGTTGCATTTTACACTGTGTTATTTTACATTGCCATTCCTGCCATTAATTTTTTAATTAAACCCCCAGCTATATATATATATACAGGGTGTTTCAGCGAACATGTTCAAACATTCATAAAGTTTGCCTGTGTCAGATAGCACAATTATAGTTCACGAGCTGGCATACTCGAAGAGGCGGACATTACTTGCTCAATAAATTGAAATGCATAATGGAATAATTTACAAAAATTCACTAATTAAGTTTTTAACCTAATACTTGATGACCCATATTGCAATTTACAAATTGTAGCCACGGAGTTGATAAGGCGGATCCACTTGGCATTGATTCTCAGTATGACACCAGTTTCGATATATTAATTCCCGAACTTTGCGGAGAAATGCATTGCCGTTCCAGTAAAGTACTTAAAAAAACGTCACTTTGTGCATTGAAGCACGAACTTAACTGGAACCTCAATGCATTTCTCCGCAAAGTTCTGGAATTAATATCTCGAAACTGGTGTCATCCTGAGAATTAATTCCAAGTGGATCCGCCTTGCGAACTCCATGGCTAAAATTTGTAAATTGCAATATGCGACATCAGGCAATTAATTAAAAACTTAATTAGTGCATTTTTGTTGATTAGTCGATTATGCATTTCAATTTTTGTGCATAAAATGTCCGTCTCTTCGAGTAGACCAGCTCATTAACTAGAATTGAGCTATCTGCCACAGGCAACCTTAAATAAATTTTGAAAGTGTTCGCTGAAACACCCTGTATATATATACATATGCACGTTAAATTACCAGTCAATATCCATTCCCTCGCCTTAATACTGACTAGAATTTAACCTCGCGTTTGATAACCGCCAAACTGTTGTTCTGTGATATTTTAACGTTGCACCGATTCGCTTTGTTTTGCAGCTCACTGTGGCGTCCTACGCTTACTTTTCTTCAAGTGTTCTTGCTTCTGATTCCAGCCTTGATTGATCCAGCCTACTTCAGCATATTGCTATATTGCTCAATATTCTTTTAAAGTGTCCCTTGGTAGTGTTCGCAGCACTTGTTCACAGAGATTACCAAGAAAGTTGGCCTAAGTACAGCCGCTGCCTGTAGCATAATTCGTAGAGAGAGAGAGGAGATTCCCTATATTTGAAGAGGTTAACCTAGCGAAGAACCTTGCATGTCACTTAAGGTGATACGGTGAAGGATGAAATAAAGGAAGTGAGATAGAAAACACATGCACATACACATACTAACACATACATTATAACACAAATGCACTAACACGAGAGCGTCTCAATGAGGCCTGTATCCCGTAGTATGATATAAGCGCTTAAGTGGGGCACAGTTGAGATTCCGCCCTTTGCGGCCGTCCAACAAGGTCTCGCAGCTGATTTGGCGTGTTTGTCGTATTTTTAAAGCGTACCTCAAAATAGGCCTTGATGGCGTAAAGAGACTGCAGGCGCAATTCAACTGATCTAAGTACTCGTCAACACCACACGTGCGACACAATGGCGTGCTGGATGAGTTAACTTTAAGTAATAAATTCGGGCAGAATGCATCTACTATGACTAGGCAACTGTGCTTTTGAGAGGAAAACGCAGTCAGAGAAATTTTAAAGGTATGTTTATGTTTCTTTTTGTTTGTTTGTTTTTGTTTTACATTGAAAGGCGCCGTGAACGAGGTTAGGCCCAGCTTTTTTGACTGCACTATCTTCCGGATCGGCCCCCGGAAGCGGTTAGATTGATGGCCGGAAAGAAACGTGGTCTTGACAATACCGAGAATGCTAATTACATTAATAGTGCTTTGTGTAAGTGAAATTCGGGTGAATACGATGAAGGAATGTTCAGGTAGAGCATTTCATATACGGATAAGACATTCGATGTTTGTAAGTTTGGCTTCCTCCGCCGGCGTCTTTTTCTTTCAATTATTTTATTTTTATTTATTAAGAACATCCCATTTAACGCACATTTTCCACTGGTTCATATTAAATTCGACAATTCTGTAGAAAAGTGATACGTTTTCCATTTTTGTGTATGCATTGTTTGGGGCTTTGATCCGGTTGGTACAAGCGTGTAGTTTTTCATCTGCTTTCTCCAGACAAGGTACTTTCTAGACGACGCTGGTTCGGTGATTGTGGTGGCATCTGAAGGATGGCGTATGGTTTAGCCTGGTGGCTGTCGATTGCTTCGCCTGAGCATATCTTACAATGCCAATGAAGCATGTCATCAGACAATCAACCTTGCACATAGATAGTATCGCATCTCATGAAATTTACCTGAGGAGCGCCTATTGCTTAACAAAGCTTCCCTCTTTTCTTCGTATTGTGGCTTTAGAGCATCCGTCATCATCTATTGTAACGACTGCCGCTCCTTTTCCTACGTAGCGTTCTTTCTTCTTGATTCCTTGGATGCTCTGGCAATTTACCAACACTACTGCATTGAAATGCTTTGTTCGATTGCTTGCAACGCTTAAAAAGAAACTATTATGTGGGATCTGTGTTGGATATGTTGCTTACAAAAAGCGTGTTTATGTCTATACTTCGGTCTTGTCTTGAACTGACACCTTAACAGCTAAGATTTAAAAAGAAAGAAAAAAGACATAAGACCGGTTTTTTTTCTTTTCCTATTGCCGCTGTATGATGTCGGTCATTATGCGCATGATCTGTAGACAAAGCCTTGCACTTTCTCTTGCACAATGTCGGTGGCTACAATTTGTAAATTGCAATATGTGCGCTAAAGCAAATAGGAAGTGAATTCGGCCACGGCGGCCGCATTTCAACAGGGAAAATGCAAAAAATAAAACAGGGGGAAAATGCAAAAAAACCTGTTTACTTAAATTTAGGTGCACGTTAAACAACCCCAGGTGGCTCAAATTATTCCGTAGTCCCCGACAACGGCGTGCCTCATAGTCCAATCGTGGTTCTGACACACAAGACCCATAATTAAATTAGGAAGTTAATTAGCGACCGTTCGCTAAGTAGTCAAAGATGTGTTTAGATTTCTCGTGCTAGTAATTTTCGCATCTTTGAACAACTAAGCTCAAGGACAAGAATTAATTTATGTGCCACAGGTGATTTTTGAAAATTCCAGGAAGCTTAAAAATGATCCCCCAGTATACCGCAGCGTGTTTTTTTTTCTTTGGCTTATTTAGGCCGCACGCTTAATAATATGATTATTCACATTTTTATTTTAGCTGGTAGGTGCTACATACTGAAGAAATAAACTGACCAGCATCAATTATTGCAGAGCATGCTGCTTTCATTGCCTTAAAAAGGCTGTGGCTACGGCTCGTAACCCAGTTTTTCTGTCTTTTTCGCTGGGCCTGCAATGATGTACCGGGAACTTGGGCTTACTTCTGTAGGCGCACTTTTATGCGCTCATGGAAGCACTTTTTTCAACCTCTGCATGCAGTTTCCCCCTACCACCCCGCGCACAACGATTTCTGTGGAGGCTGGGGCTGCAATTGCTCTGGGGCCAAACGTTGGATAAATTTTAGCAATGAAACTCAATGGCGTCTGTATTTTTGGACAAACTATTATGTAAATCTGTTTACGCAGTCAAATTTCTCCTTGTTTCCGGCATTATTGACGAAAAGATGCCGTCTCTTTCCTCACAAAGCAATCCGTGTTGCCATCTGATTGGTGCTGTCCTTTCTTCACGTGTCTATCCGTGCAAATGCACGTTGCATCGGTGTGTTATGCCTGAGCTAGAAATTCGGTTTTTATAATAAATTTTAAAGCGAAGCTTTATATGGCTAGGCGAAATCGCCTGTCCGCAGAAAACTAGCATCATCCGCGCGTCGTCGTCCTCATCCGCAGCTGGCTCGTTGGCTTGTGATCGTGCTCGGCACGCGCTCATGCCCCTGATCCCGCGTTCGTCGTCGTCGTTTGCTTCCACAGCTGGCTGCGTTGCCGCTCATCATTCCAGCATATATATATAGAAACTTTATTTGGCTGGAAAATATTTGAAGTATAGCGGTGGTCGGAGCCCCTCAGTCCAGGGCCCCACTGGCCTCTGCCGCCTGCCTGACCTGGCTAATTAAGGACTTTTGTCCTGCCAAGTCGGAACGGACGAGCTGTGCCTCCCACTGCTCCATTGAGATATTATTAGTGGGCCTATGAGGGTGCTTACTACACTCCCAGGTCACATGTATTAGTGTAGGTATGCCACCGCACCAAGGGCATGTGGCCCTATAGCGGGTGGGATACATGGCATTTAGCAGTTTTAGATGGGGGAATACCCCGGTCTGTATTTTGCGCCAATCGGCGGCCTCTTCCCGCTAAGTTGTGGGTGAGGCGGCGGGTATTTTCTGCGGACTCCACGCTGATGAGCAAGGATGTCTTTTGCATTTAAATTGATGGGATTTTGTGAGGGATAGTGTGAGGGGTTGGGGTTCGAAGAGGACGCCATCGCTCGGTTAGTAGACGCTCGAGCTAAAGCGTTAGCCTGTTCGTTCCCCTGTACCCCCGAATGTCCCGGGCACCAGAGTAGGCGATGGCGGTGGTTGAACGATTTGGGGATTATCGCGAGGCTAGCCGCAGTCACGTGCCCCTTAAGAAACATGCAACATGTCTCCCGGGAGTCAGTGACCACGACTGAGTCCCTTTCCGAACGCTCCGCGTGAGCGAGCGCGATCGCCACTGCTAACATTTCGGCTGAGGTGGGGGAGCCCGCCGTGGTCGACGCGGTAATTTGCTGCTGGCTGATCGCGTTCACGACTGCCAGGGCGTACCTCCTTCGGTAGCGCTGCCCGGTAGCCTCTGCATACGCAGCTGCGTCCGTGTAGTACGTATTGTACCTAGCGTTGTTGGAGTACATCGATTGAATATGTTGTGCGCGTGCTTTGCGCCTTTCCTTGTTGTACTCGGGATGCATATTCTTGGGAATTGGAGCTACTATAATTTTGGATCTCACCGAAGGAGGGAGAGGTACAGCCTCTTCGGTGAGATAAATCGGGTATGCTGGGATATGAAGTCGTGCCAATATTGCCCTACCAGATTTTGTGAAGCTGAGGCGCTCCCTCTGTCGCATCAGAGTGGCCTGCCTCAGTTCGTCGAAAGTATTGTGTACTCCCAAAGCTAGCATGTGCTCCGTGGAGGTAGATTTAGGCAGGCCCAGAGCCGCCTTGAAAGCTGTTCGAATTATCGTGTTGGCCTGCCTCTCCTCTTCCAGCATAGAATTTCACTTCTCTTCGGTCTTCATAAAGAAGACGCCACGTTTGCGGGGGTATGAGCGATTGCTTGAAGGAGTACGAGCCATTCATTGTCTTATGTAATGGACAGACTTAATTTTGAAGCAGTTTAATTTCGAAGAATCACAAGCGGCAATGACGGGCGAATGCTGCTAACCACGCCGCCGAGCAACCTCGAGACACTGAACGCAAACGAAAACGGCGGACTGCGGGCATACCGTCAGTGACGTCGTTCTCTCCGTCGCAGCCGAACGTGTATGTAACCACATAATTGAGAAATAGTTTAATGAACCGTCGGGAAAAATCCGGTGATAAACACCGGACCACACGTTTCATCTTCACTGGTTAACCTTCAGCAAGTGGAAGGGCCGACAATATTTTTTTGCAGCACGCTTGGTTCATCCAAATTTTGTGGCATCTTCACAAGTGTCATCATCACCTAATAGGTAATAATTGTCACGTTGCCAGAAAAAAATATGATTAGCATCAGCCTATTTTTTTATGTCTAATACGGGACGAATGCCTGTCCCTGCACCAATTTCCAATTACCGACGTCTTGCGATAGCTGATTCCAACTTGCGCCATGAAATTTCACACCAAGTAATTCTCTGCCGTCTTCTACTGCGCTTCCCTTTCCTTCTAATACCGAATGTCTTCTAAAGACGAATGGTCCACCGGTTATCGGTCCTACGCATAATATGGCCTGCCCAACTCCATTTTTCCTCTTAATGTCAACTAGACTATCGGCTGCCCCCGTTTGCTCTCTGATCGACACCACTGTCTTCCTGCCTCCTAACTTTACTCCTAACATATTTAATTCCATCGCTCGATGTGCGGTTCTGAACTTCGCAAGATTCTTTGTTAACCTCCAAGTTTCTCCCCCATATGTTAGTACCGGTAGAATACAATGTGTGTACACTTTACTTTTTAATTATAGCGTTACGCTCACGCTCTTGATTTGGTAATGCCTACCGTATGCGGTCCATGCCATTTTACTTCTGTAGATTTTTCTTCACATCATCAGCGTCCCCTTTGAGTAAATGACATAAATAAACGAACTCCATTAAAAATGTTTTTGTTCACTAATTGAGGACTCCATTCTATGTAAGCGTCATGTGAGCTGTCGTGTTGTCATCGCCGTGTAATTTTCTTCATTCGTTGTTGCCCTTAACGCCATGCTTTTGCCGCCGGTCACCATCGTCATTGAAAGAACTTTCGCAATTTTATTCGTAATTTTCACATTTCAAATGGTCCACTCTGGGATGGTATAGTGTAAGGGTTATTTTCGCTCGATTTGATTCTTTTGTTATCACCCACCCGTCACCACCGGCCGATCACAGTGATAACATAGATTATAGCGACACCAGGATCATTCACGAAGCACAAAAAGTAATAGTACTGGAATAGAATCAGCGCGTTATCTTGGTAGTAGTTTACGTATGCAGTATAATATTGCTGTAAACATTTCGGAAAGAGGGTCAAAAGAAAACTACAATAAAATAAACAACAAGCTAAACTGTTTCGCCATTCCTACAAGCCGATCGTAAGCCTTTTGACTACAAGTAAAGATCAACTGACCAGTTGTATTTATAGTCACTGAGTGAGAAACTCCTGCGCTAAACTGTTCTTATGGCCGACAGAGGCAGCAAGAAGATGCCCCTTATTTTTTCCAAAGAGATGCCAGAATGCGCGTTGTGATTTTCATCAACCCGTTTCTCTTGAGGAGTGAGGCATATATTTAGAGTGAGAGTGGCCAAGGACTACGGCGTACATTTCTTTTACCACGCTTCAGGGAGGATAGCCTATAGGACGTAGTATTTTAACACGAAAGTGTTTAATGCCGGGGTCCACCAAGACTTCACTGACGTATTTCCGTCACGGAAATACGTCATAGAACATAATACAAAGAAAGAAACCAGAAGAAAAAGTTCCACAAACATGCAAAATTTGGGAATCGAACCCACGACCTCTCGGTCCGCGACGATAGATCGCCGAGCGTTTAACCCATTGCGCCACAAACGCATTTGCAGAGAGCTACACAGACGCGCCTTATATATCTAACACTCCTCCGTGTACCCGCGCTCTTGTTCGGGGCGGTGCCGCC
The DNA here is from genome assembly GCF_013339745.2 of Dermacentor silvarum. Classification (NCBI taxonomy): domain Eukaryota; kingdom Metazoa; phylum Arthropoda; class Arachnida; order Ixodida; family Ixodidae; genus Dermacentor; species Dermacentor silvarum. The sequence continues at coordinate 203,061,085 of NC_051155.1, forward strand.
GCCTACGAGCAGAAAAGAGAAGTACTGCATTATGACACTAACGCGCACCGACAGTGAACGCTTCGGTGGTCTCACCACTACGACGCCTCGATGCCAGCATTCGAAGGGACGCTGGCATCAAGAAGCACTACCAACGCCACCTAGGTGGCGTTGCTAGGTGGCGTTGGTAGTGGCGTTCGCCGTACTCAGCACAGCGGAGCGTGGCCTCCACAATTATCTCTGAAAATGTTTCTGAAGTTGATCGCGGAGGCTGCAATTGCGACGCGCTGTACGCGCTGATTTGACTCGGTGACGATTCAGTTACGTGCTTTGTCTTGCGCGTTGTATTAGTGTGTCAGTTACGTGCTTCGTCTTTCGCGTTGTGCTAGCGTGTGCAGCGTAGTGCAGCTTCCATATGCACGACGGTTGCTCATGGTCATCGACGTTGGTAGTCGTGATGGAGGAGACGTGCCACCAGGCGTCAGCGTGGGTGCATCAACGCCTAAGGGCGCTTTAGCCACAAAACACCAATAGACATTATATATCAATGTGCAATAAACATTACACTACTTCTGTGAAGACACGTTTCACTTTCGTGTTCTATACCGATTCCTATATAAGAGGGATCAACCACATTTTTTTAAATCGTTTTTTTTTTCAAACGACATCCAATTTGTGAGCTTTCAACTATAAAAAATAAAAGTAAGGAACAATAGAAAAGGAATTTACCCAGATGAAAAATCTCAAGCGACTGCTTACAATCTGAGCTAAAAGGCACGTCTAGTGGTTTCAAGTGGCTCTCTGGAATGGAGCATCCGAAATAACAACGCTCTAAGGGGTCAGGCAAAAGGAACTGCCTGGAATACCCATACACATGCCCACAAAAAGAAAGTAGAGAAAAGAAGAACGAAACTTTTTGAAGAAGAACGGAACAAGAAACAATAAAAAAAAAAAAACAAGGTCCACAGTGCCAGTGGGTTGCGCATAGCAGCCTTCCAGGGTTCGGACCGCGCAAGGAACCACGTGCAGGCCAATATTGATCTGTCACCTGGCGTAGTGCCCTTATAGAGCCATAGCTCACTCTTGCCGCGAATCCCAATAACAGTTCCTGGGGGAGCTCTACCCACCTTTTCTTTCTCGCCTGAGAGCCAAGAGAAAGCCCCCCCCTCCCCCCCCCCGTACTTCCCGACGAACACCTTGCCGTCGCTGTCGCTGAGTTGTTCTCCCCATCGGCCTCGCCACGAAGAACATCTCGTTATTTCTTCGGCTTACGTGCGGCATACGCTGAGTTCTCGGGTGGATCTCTTCTGCAGCTGTGCTGCCGCTCTTGGTGCTGCTAGCGCTTCGCGTAGCGATGGTTGCATCTTACTCGACGAATGTATAGAAAGCGGCTTGTTCTTTCGTCTTGGTCTCGTCTGACCACGAAGGAATGCAGTGCTTTGCAAGCAAGATAACTGAAGTTTGGTTTTAACGAAGGGTAGAGTTTGCACAAAATGTCAACGCGCTCCCATTTAGTCAGCTTTTATTGCGATAGAAATTATATGAACCCTTCAAGCGGATTTCTGCCGTCGCCATCGTCGTGAGGTTCCGTTGAAAGTCCAAGGGCGATAAAATCGTCGCCGCGCGCCGTATGTGCGAGTGAAGGCGCGAGGGGGACGTGCGCTATCACGGAGAGCGAACGCAAGGCGGAGAGCAAACGCGACTTCCGTCACGCGAAAGGCCGTGGGGATATGGGAGGGAGGGAGGGGGGGTGACGCTGCGCTGCGGCACCAAATGCGTATCTTGCAACCGGGTGCAAGGGGACATGGCCGTGCAATCTCCCACGCAAAAGGAGCAAAGCGGGAAGGCAGCACGGGAGGAAAGGGGGGGGGGGCTTCTACTCTGCCAACAAATGCGTTCTTGTACTTTGTGCCGGTACGGGCGGTCGGTGTGGTCGCGCGCACCGTATCTTGCAAGCGATCTCCACACGGCACTGACTTATGTGCGCTGTGCATTCGCCGCTCAGTTTCCGTTGAAGCGATAGACTACAACCTTCGCTCGCTGCGGCGGCCGCGCTTCCCCACACCAGCGTTCGACGGTGGTTGTCTGCGGTCATCGAGTGTGATCTATTCGTGTTTGCTTGTGCGCGCTGACACCACGCTTGTTACTTCAGTTAGTAAACGAATGTGACAAGTTAATGCAGCCGATAAACTTCCCCTACTCCTTATAGCTCACTACTAATTTGCTATCGCAATTGATGCTTCACCTTTCGGGCGAAACTGCGACATTTTTTTTCAACCAAACCACAAACACTTCAAATAGAGCCATATCGGACATGTAAACAGCGGTAAAGGGAGTGTGTGGGCCCAATAACCTTTAACGCGATTGCGTTAAGGGCCCCGCGTAAGATACCGCGTAAGGGCCCCGGGTAAGACAGTTTTTTCACGGGCTCTGGCACGGCATGTGCTTTGTGACCCGGGCCCAGGCCCGGCTCGGGTTTTTTGACGCAGGCCCGGGCCGGGCTCGGACTTTCTGGTGGTGTGCATGTAACGTGCATCGAGTTATCCTAGTGCGTCTCGACTCTGAAAAACAAGTTTTTTTCGGTCTCGGGCCGGGTTCGGGCCGGTTTCGAGCCTGGCTCAGGCCGGGCTCGGGCCTAAGGTAAAGGGGTGGCGGGCCGGGCCGGGCGGGTAACGTAGATTATTTCCGGGCCCGGCCCGTGCAGTGCTCTAGTCCAGTCCTCCTTGCGCTGCTTTCGCGGCTTAGTTCGCGTTGATGCGAGCGGCGGGACGAAGGTTAATTCGCTCGCTGCTGATGCCACGCTTACTCCCTACAGCGTTTTGACAGAGCGCTTCCGCGGTCATCGAGTGAGATGCGTTCATGTTTGCTTGTGCGCGCGTGACACCATGCTTGTTAATTTAGTTAGTACGCCTAAATTTAGAAGTTTATACGGCCTATAAAACTACTATCCTTACTTCGTATAGCTGTCCACTAGTTTGCTATCGCAATAGATGCTTCGACTTTCGGGCGAAATTGCGACATTTTTTAGCTGTTTCCAGACATTTTAATGGTTTGCAGACACGATCATTCCCGTTTTATCTTCTCACTACGTTTGCCTGTTTGCAATACCTAAACCTGGTGAGAGACCATTTAAAACAGGTAAATAGCTACTATGCAATCAAACAAAAGTCTCTATGCAAGTGCTCTTGATTACCAGTGTAGTACGTGTAATGCAGAGTGTACATCCATCATACCATTGTGTCATAATGCAAGGGCGCTATAACGTAAAATGATTCCAAACTGTTTTGATTCCAATTTCTGCAATCAGCCTCACGATTGGTCAAACCATTTGCGGGCCGCTCCCAATTTCGCCTGTCTGTCACGCGACGTCACGAAAAACGCGATAGCTCCCTATCTGATATAACGTGTACACACTGATTATGCATGAATAAACCACACAAAAGAAAAATAATAATTCCTGATTCGACGCCTTTTCACCATTAGCCCTCTGCTTTTGGTCCGATTTTTCTGGCTACGCCTACTTCGCCTGTCTGTCACGCGACCTCACAAAACCACGAAAACTCACCACGTCAAAGTGACGTGTACGCGAAAAAAAAAACGCATTAATATGCCGAACAAAACTGAAAATTTTTCTGAACAGCCACAGACTGCCCCGTTCCGAAAGCAATAGAAGATGGCTGCCCGCCGATCGCTCAGGCCCTCGCTACTCGCGCCTGCCGGTGAGCATGTATTTATTTGCGCATGATAAACCTTTTTGCGTGGCAGTAAAACGTTATCGAGCCCTTTCGGCATGCATACGACATCGCTCTGCCAACTCTTCCTTGCTGAGGATCCGTTTAGCGGCATTCTTATCCTTCCGTTGCACGCCGCCGCGATTTTAGACCAGCCATCGCAAGCTAAGTAAGGCGAAGCGGACCAATCGGAGAAGCCGGCACCACCCTCTTCATGCGGTTATCTATTTTCACTGTGCTGGCTCGGCCCCATCGAAACACTCGCCACTAGAGCGTGCTCCTCGCCTCTTGTCACCCAATTAGATAAGAAAAACCACTGAGTGTAGACAATGTTATTGGTTTTGAAAGCGAACAAAGGTGACCTCCTATAAACGAGGAGAGTGTTTGATTGGGTTGTTCGGACAACGCTGCGGGTCACCGCCTGATGCTTGCGTCGGTGGTTACGTAAATTTCACGTCAGGAGTTTGGAATCAAAACAGTTTGGAATCATTATACGTTATAGCGCCCCAAGAGTGGGTTTTTGTTTTCTTCATGCAAACTCTGGGGCAATTCTGAAAAACTGCCCGTATAGTGATCACACCCTCATGGCAAGCACCATTTGAAAGAGACCATACGTATATATGACCAGTAAATACGTTTCGTAAGGGAACTGTTCCCTTAAACTTACGCACTTTCAATTACGAAAGCTGTTCTATTTCCATGCCCAATTTCTTGGGGAATAGAGTTTTTGCTGAATAATACCCTATCAATATTATCCCTGTTGCTTCAAGCTCTTTCAGTTCAGGCGGTAGTTACAACGCTTAGCATAGCCATTGGTTCACCTTCTTCTGGTAGGACTCTTTGTATCGTTTTCTATTACTACTTTTCCGCTTGATAAAGATACTTGTAACAACGTAAATTTAAGTAACAGAGCCCGACACCAATATACGCAAATGTACATAGTGTTACAAACCACAGAGGCCATCTTCTATCGCTCTTGCCTGTGTATGCGCAACATGTCAAGAGGGCACTCTTCGGCAGTCTCGTATGTGTACAGCTATCTTTTTTAGCATCGTGAAAGGATAAGTGGGCTCGAGTCGTATTTTACTGCTTTAGGCCACACCCAGCCACCCTACGACTCATTTTAATGAGCGCACTACAGAAGTTACGACATTCTTTCCAACGACCAGAGCGGAAACATTATTCTTCATTAGCCTAACAAACGACGCCGCGAGTTCTTCGCTGACAAAGTGCGCATACAGAAGACCCCCTAGCCAGTGTTCTCCGCCATACGAAGAGGGGTGCACTGAGGCAGATAAAAGGAAGCCCTAATGATCCTCGTTGGATGGCGCACCCCAAAAGAACTGCTCAAACGAATCGGCTACGTTAGCACTGAAGAATAGCAGAAGTAATGCAATGTCGCACGCTTTGAGGTTCACGTCAAAGTCAGAAGAATCGGATAGATTTTCGAGATTCTTGAGTCCACATGCCTTCTGTCTGCAACAGCCAACCCTGTAGTCCACCACCTGATCTGAAGGGGCAAACAATTACATGATGCGTTGGCTACTCCTACTTCAAGTTTCAATAATAAAGACATTGCGATGGACAGCAATGTTCGGGTAACAGTACTGCGGCAGAAGTTATTGCATCACAACTTAACTTTAGACGTCCTTAGCTCTCTGGAATACTAAATCGTTATTTATCGCCTCCAGCTACGCTTTTTATTTTTCTGGTTCTTCCAGTAGTACCAGTTAAAGGCAAGATGAATAAGGCAGTGATTGAATTTCGCTTCCGAAAACAACACAAACTCTAGTAGAGGTGTCGTAGTGGAGAGCTCCTCATTTGTTCTGACCACCTTCGTTTCAGTGAAGTGCACCTAATGCTCGGCGCAGGAGCGTACTTGAAATATGCCATCCTCTGAATTTGACCAAAACAACAGGGCATTAAAACAGCGACCTCGTGCTCAACAAGTGAAAGCCATAGCTACCTAGACAACGGGAAGCGTTTCAAGTAAGACAAACAGCGTTCGTCTATCAAATCCATGTTTTCTCTAGGCATGTCTGAGCCTCCCTGACAGCTGTACGGGAGCATGACAACACTATTTAACACAGCTAGAAAACTATCTCTTGTCGCTCTCATTGAGAACACAGGCATGGTTGGGGACAAACATCCCTTTCCAAGCATTCGAGTCCCATAATGGCCGTACACAAGGCCTGGAGCCCGTTTGTACCTATTTTGCCGGTAGATACCCGGCGGCAGCACTTGCCTCCCACAACCGCGGCGGGTGCTCTTCAACAAGGCCTTCTGTGGTTGGACAAGAGGCACCCAGAGACAACTCGGGAAATCTACGACAGCCCTACGACAGCCAACCTCCAGGCCAGGGAATATCTCTATCCACTAGAAAAACCCAGTGGGTTTCCGGCGGCACCAGGATATGAGCTCGGTACCTTCCGCATACGAGGCGGATGCTCTACCTCTAGGCCACCGCTGTGGTTAAAATGATGCCTACATTCTGAGCTGTAATTCAACTTAGTTAAGAAGATGGGATTAGCTCCTCGCATGAGCAGCTATAACAAAGTACACCGATCGCAGATTGATGCGGGCTCGCCTGACACCTTCGCTGAACCGTGGTTACGCAAAGTACACTTTTACGCCAATATGCATGCACTCTGATGCACTGGTACTTCCAGTGCCCTCGTAATATGGAGGCGTTAAACACTCTTTTATTCGATCACGGTCCCGTAAGAGCAGACGTATCTGGAGTGCTAATGCCCCGCGCATACTCATCCGAGCACTTGCTCTGAGGAAAGTGCGTCGGCAGTTTGATTCTCTGTGCAGGTGTTTTGCGCTTGTGATGCACAGGATGGCAGGGTTGATTGCGAACCGCATTCACGAGTTTCGCTGCAAAAAGAAACAATTTTATGGGGCCATGGGTGCGTCTACGGTCGCTTAAGAAAACCAAATATAACGTCCAGTGGTTTGATCTGGGTAATGGGAGAAAGTTGGGACTTGTAAAACCTCGAGAGTAAGGGCATTAGAGCTGGGTGGAATGGCAGGCTTTGGCTGAGCGCCTGTGGCGAAAGGCTGAACATCAGCGGTTTGCAAGACTTTAACAGCGTGCGATTGCGCAAGCCTGCTGCTAAAATGGATGGCTTCACTGGTGGGTAGGGCAGCGTAAAATGAGGATATCCTGCTGCGACAAAGAAAGGTGCGTGTGTGTATTGAGTTCGGGAGAGGGGTCACCTTGCATGTGTAGCAACCCAATGATGCGCAAAAGGACGTCCGGGACATAATGTGTGCGGTCGCCTGTTTATTCTTTGCAACATGACGATTTTATCACACAGTCTTCTAGGCCGAAAATATAGACCACGAGGATTTAGAGTAAATGTAAGAATGGCTAAGTGTAGGGATATTTGCTAAATAACATTCCCATGGCTGAAATATTTAAGACGTTCTAAACAATTTCTTTCTTTATGTAATGTTCTGGGACGATGCGGAAGATAGCACTGAAAGGCCAATTATTGGTATCTCAAATCTCAAGAATATGCCATCACAAGTAACCTTTTACGGCCAGTTCAACATTTAGAGAAATCCGCGTATTGCGCAATACTCCTCCCCGTTTAACCTGCATATATGGATGTTGAATGCAGACAACTCTTTCTAGATATCCCACGAGAAATCAAGGAATGAAAATCATATCTGGAAGGGCTCAGTTGTTTTCCGCTAGTGATAGCTTCGAAAGTCAGCGGTGAGCGGGAAAGAGAAATATAAATAAGAGATCGAGGGCAGAGAGGTTGACCATGGAAATTAATTGTCTGGTCGCCAGATCCATATAAAGCACATAGGCGTATACGCGCACATCCCGTCCAGAGCAGCTACGTGGTGAATAAGGATGAATTAAAGCGATTAAGGGGGAGGGCAGTAGTGTAAGACCGGTGTAGGAAGATGATGGATGTATTTCTGTGAGCTTCAACAACAAGAAACTAATCTGATTTTGGTTTGCACTTTCGTTTCGTATTGTGCTCGCAAACATACCCTTTCATTATTTTGTTTGCAGTGGGCCTATTTCTGGCTGCTAAAACTGGACGTGCGAGATTAAAGGCAAGAAGCTGGATTGAGTACAAGAAATGTGCGCAAATAGTTCAAACTAATTTTAGGTGGCGGGGTTAGCCAGGCATACATAGCCGGCAATTGTTCCGCCTGAGCCTCCCGTGAGTTGAGATCAGGGGTGTGTCACGGGGTGTCGAAAAGCACCGTGTATCGCATGAAGACAATCAGCAGTTGCACTCTCTTCCTGATGACCGCGGGCCCTCTGGGGAAAAAGGCGTTTCAAAGGTCCTGTGCGAAAGACCATTCTTTTGCAGGCTGACGACCATCCCCGTTCTTTCTGTGTCGAACTGCGGGCATAGCCAAATGAAATGTTCGATGTCGCCAATATCACCACAGAAGGCGCAGAGCGGGGAAGCGCATCGTCCAGTCTTGAATAACCAAGCCGGGGTGTACGCGGAGCCGGTTCTTATGCTGTACAACAGCGTTACTTTTTCGCGAGTAATTCCCTGGGTCACATAGGCTTGGTGTGGGATGGGATCCACTGAATGTTTACGTTAAATTCCTTGCTCATTACATATTTATTCAGTGCTAGAGATTATTTCCTTGCAAACATCTTTTGAGTTAGGCCGTAGTGTAACCGTTCTAGGCTGACTTTGGGTCCGTCCACACTATAACGTCTCGTACAGAATAGGCGCGTATATAGTTTTCGCAAGGCAGCGATAATGTTGTTCCCTAGTGGTGTTCGAGATTTCATGTGACAATTTGACTGCTTAGCGCACGAAGTTACATTTCCTCGTCAGGGGGCGAAGACTCAAACAGAAGGACTTTCAGAGACTGAGGAAGGTACACACGGAGACAAGACCCATGCGGGTCGTGACAGCAGGAGCAAAAAGAAAGAAAAATTGCTTCTTCTTTTACTTTGTGTTGTTATTTTTCTTAGGCTGCACTTCTTTGCAAGAAATTGAAGTTCGACGCGTTCGGTTCAAATGCAAAAGGAAATGCCTTTGCCGCGTCTGCGATGATCGCATTGTGCCGACGGCCTTCCGGTTTTGTTTCGTGGAGTTCTGTTGAAAGGGAGCTGTGTTCCTTTAAGTTTTCTTGAGCCACCTCATATTGACTTGTTCGGACACTGCTTTTCTTGTTTGAAGCGCAACTATGCTACAAGGCGGTGCGAAAAAGCAAGGTCTGCATGATGGATGCTCTTTTTGGGACAGCACTTCACGACCTTAAAATTTCGGTGTCCACAGTCAATTTAAGATCTAGGGACACGCGCTTACTTCTGCTTGGACTAAGCATCTACCATGCCAGCCGCATCAAAAATTCAGTCTTCACATTTCCCGTTCACCATATCAGCTATTTCCCTTTATTTCCAGAATTTTTTTTCTCATTTACTTTTTGCGCGTTCTCTATTGTACAAACAGCGCGCTACTTTGTGATATGCTCTTTAGTCACATTCAGCATTTGATTGCATTCTTATCACGTGACTATATTCGCGCATTCACGTGCCTTCAACGATTAGCTGAAAACAAGCAAGTGCGTAAGGGATGCAGATCTCACGATATGGAGAAAGCGAGTGGTGGTTGTAAGGCGATTTGCTTTTATAAAACGTTCTGCATTGGAGTGCTTTTCTTATTACTAAGCGAGGCTAAATGAATCATCGCACAAATGAGGAAGAAATTAGCTACGTCACATTCAGTGCGATGCAAAAAAAAAAGAGAAGACAGCTGCACCAATATTTGCATATGAACGGCAAACCAAACCACGTAGACATGAAATATAGCTACGAATGTGACTGCTTACAACGACGACGATGAGAATGGCCCATTTTGCCAGATTCCCTGTTCTTCTTTTTTAGGAGCGAAGCTCTTTATAGCGGCACCCGTTCCGTCCCCGTCGTAGTAGTAGTAGTGTGTAACCAGTCTGAGAAAAATGAGAAAAAAAATTTTGAAGTTGTGTCCGTAGCGCGGAATCGAACCAGGGACCCCTCGCTTCCGAGCGCGCGGCGTTAGCCCACTACGCCACGAAGCGCACATAGACACACGCACCACGATGGCAATAAATACCCAACATTAACGAAAGGCCGCGTTTCTAGCGCGTTTCTAACACGTTTGTGCTAGCGCGTTACGGCCCGTGTAAGAAGCTGGTGTAAGACGCTGTGGCCTCTCCGCCTTACCTTCAACGCGTTTCGAACGCGCTGCCCAAGGCGGTGGCAAGTCAAGTTCAAGTCGAGGAGCGTTATGAATACGGGGGGCATACTCTCTCAGCAGTCATGTGATGGCGTCGGCAAACGCGGTGCACGTTCCGGCATGTGTAAATGGCTGCGTAAGACGCTGTGTTTTTTCTTCTTGTAGAAAAGAAGCAATTGTTTGGCGTTTTTTTCCTTGCTCGCTCCTATGTTTTCGCTCGTAGTCGTTCTCAACAACGATGATGTGTAGAAAGTAGAAAGGAAACGACGGCGTATGCTGCCGATGGCTCCTTCATGAAAGCAAGTTTTGCTGCGCCTCTGAATAAGTTAGGCCGCAAATGCAAGCGCAGCTGGTAACTTTCGGTGCGGGAAATGTCGTTCTCATGCAACAGCCGTGGCTTTTTATTCCCTCACGTGCTTATCTTTGTTCACAGCATGTCGAGACGTGGCACACCCACGAATGGGTCGTGCCCAACGATTTCAGGAAATGTGTGTAGCCCACGTCTTCGTGCAAAGCCGTGCTTTCCATCTGACGCTTTCGGCACTAAAATGAGGATTCTCGTTGAGCTGTCCTAGGCCCAAACCTCTACGCACAATGTTCGTTTCCTTTTACTATTACGTTGCGTTATTGGTCACATTTATGGAAACAGTTCGGGACAGTTGTTTCTGCTTTGAATTGGTAATCGATGGCCTCGAGAATGTGTTATTTAGGCAGACACGAGTACGTGTGCGAATGTTTGATCGATTCGGCTTCCCATGGGCAAACGAGACTATCTTTTGAAGTTCGCCGTTACTAGGAGAGCCGATCCCGTCGGTGAGACACTGAAGCATGGGGCCATTCCAGTATTCCAGGCAGAGGGAGACTGACGCCTTTTGGCAGGTTGTCAATGAACGGCGAGTACGAGCCTAATCTGAACGGGTCGGCGGGGTTTCTTGCATAGATTCAATTCTGGAAAACTATTTCCCAGCGTTCAGCGCCAGGCGAGCTGACTTGTTTCGGCGAAATTTAGAACGTCCAATTTACTAAAAATGTTGTTCGAAAATTTGAGGAGCAAATGTCTTAAATAAAAAAGCTAGATGAGGGTCGCAAGTGTTATAACTCGTCTCGCGGGCCCAGAGTGGGGCGTCCCACTCAAATTTTTTGGCTTTGAAGGATTGTTTGAAAAATAATTATACATGGCTTCGATGCATATTCATGGCGAAGAAATTTAGATTTCTTTATGTATTTGTCTTAAGCTCAAACTGTGGCACTTTCTATACAGCATGATCGATACTTGAAAGATATGACCGTTACCACATGTAATTCGCTCTTGCGATCCATTATAACCTTTCTATAGCCTAGGTGGAACCCATATCGAATGTATTTTCCAAGTATTATAAGCGTGACGTCATCGTGGGCCTCAGAATGTTCATTTTAGGTCACGTGATCTTCAAGCTCTCACAGCAGGCGTGCGGATATTTATTCCACCAATGTTCGGTGTAACCCTTATACTCGGGCACCTTCGGTATTGCGCCAGCAAGAAGTGTGTGTCATTGCATCCGTCGTATACTACACCCGGCCATGTTAATTGTGTGTGAACATGAAATAGGTGGTTGCTTCTGCCTTTCTGAAGTGGTTGCTTTTGCTTCGTTGAAGGGCTCCGCATGCACAACCACACAGCGCCGACAGCAGCAGCGCCAGTATATCTATTGGAACAACAGTGAAGACAAGAGCGCAATCTGCTTGCTTAGCAAAGGGGGAATGGGAGTGAGGCGGCACTCTTTTTTCTGCATACCTACTGGAAATCTCTCAGCGGTGGGAGCCATACTAACACTGCGGTAGCCTCGTCGATGTGACACGTCAGGATATGGGACTAGCAGCCGACACTTTCGAGGACAATACGTAAACAAGCGCTGCTGGCCGACAACAAGTAGATGTCTCCTGCCGTTTATTGCCTACCACTCCTCCTTCACTTTTACTATCTCTACCATCTGACCGACGTTCCTGCACGCTGTACACTGAAAAACACATCTAGTAGTTCTGATTTCCCAGGCAGCAAAAGAGCTGTCAGTATTCTTCCTCCAGTGTATAGAAGAGCTGAAATTCGGTTGCAATGACCTCCGCTTCTAAATGCCAAAAAAGAACAAATAAAGCATAAATGAGTACATACGTCCCTGTAGCAAATATTGCTACAGGCAGGACAAAACTACAGGCAAACAAAACAGGCAGGACGAGTCAACAGCTGTGTGGTGAACAGCAACTCCCCCCACGGTCTTCAATTCTGTTGAAAGCATGATCCCGCGGCTAAGGCGCCACAGTTCCTCGCGCGCGCGCACAATGGAAACCCGGCTTTGACGACTCTTTCGTTCGCGCACAATTTGTGTTCATGACAGTGGCAAGAAGATGGAAGCAAAGAGAAAGAAGGAACGGCAAGCAGACGCGGCTCAGTTTCCTCTGGTGGAAGCGTATGTTTTCGCTTTCCTAAATGCTGGCACATTATCAAGACTCTTCGATAGGCGAAACCACGATCTTGGGGCTTCTGAGATTTATGCAGCCTCACAATCTCCATGCTTCCAAACTGTCACTTAGCATGGCATGTGTTACGGTTGGAAGAGCTGTTACCACGGTGGTGACGAGTAACAATTAACTCCTTTCACCAATTCCTCGCCGGGACCTCAAGGGTGTGGAAAATGACGTGGGTGGTTCTGCTTAGAAGGTCGATGCAGTAGAAATGGCTGTCGTGCGTCCGCACGTTAAAACACGGTGGCATGCTGTAATGTAGCCATATATGCCACTCTTATGATCCACCGTTCATGGTCTGCTGATCACGCTGTTAACGCGCGCCATCAAACATTGACAAAGCGCGCCAAGATATGACATTGAAATAGAATCGATGCATCGTGCCGGCCTAGGTTGAGAATGTAAGTGTTGTTGTCGGTTAATTCTTGTTGCTCTTGAATTTGATTTGGCTTTTTCTTCTTTTAAATACAAAAATGCATGGAAAAAAATCACGCTCCATTCCACTGCTGTGAAGGTGGATTACCGGCGAAGCAGTTTAGCCCACGACAAGGAGGTGACACAGAATTTTGATCAAAGGTATGAGTAAATTTCATTTCTCTTGAGCAGTGACGGTGGTTATCCCGAAGAAAGACCCGCACGCACACTTTTATTTTGATCGGCAGTCTTGATCGGCAGCATGCATTTGCGTGGAAGGCTACCGCCACTTCGGGGAGCCGGAGAAATCTAGACACGCGCAAGCGGACCACCACGCCGGGAGAGCGGAAGGAAACTAGGCACGCAAGCGCTAGGAACGACGACAAAGAGTGAAGGCTGTGTGCGAGAGTAAACATGGCGGACGTGGGTTGCACAGCGGCAAATCTTTGCGAAAACCTTCTTATATACCTAGGAGTCTACTTATCTTGAAAATGGTGCCTACTGATAACTAATGTACTGAAAATGCATATCCAAGTGATGAGGCGTGTACGCTTTTGCAAGAATGAAGTGATTTTGCATCAGATGTCGGAGCTTAGTTTTAGCACACGCAGATTTGTTGACGGACACGAAAAATCCACAGCACCCTCGCGATAGACACCTTCGCTCTAAAGAGAAATTCTTGCGTTCTACGTGCCAAAACCACGATTTAATTATAGAGCATGGGGTAGTGAGGGACTCTGGTTTAATTCTGACAACCTGGCCTAGTTAAGCGTTCAGCTGAATCTAAGTACACGGGCGTTTCCTTTATTTCACCACCATGGAAATGTGGTCGCTGTGGCCGGGATGCAATTCGCGACCTCTAACACACCAGTACAACACTATAGCCCCTTTACCCGCCACTTTACCATGGCAGGTAAAGAAAAAAATTACTTCGAGCTCTTCGAGTGGTAACTATGGTAGGTTTGCATCATAAATACAATATGTGTAGGATACCGCTAATATTCCCTTCGATAACGTGGTAATATCAACAATCCTTGTACAAAATCAAGTGCTAGAAATAAATTGAAGTCAGAGTCGAAGACGATGTGAAGGAACCTTCGATTTAACGCTCTTGCGCGAACATTTCTTGAGTAGGCACACTGAACGCACAGAGCTACGCCGGTTCTGTGCGATGTATATTACGTATCCCTGTGCGACCTTTAATTTTCTCCACCACTAACCACTGCAGCAGAATTCTTTGTATAACAAATGTCTTATCCTTTGCACATCTCTACTATCAATATATCGGCAGCGCACTACCAAATGAATGGAAACGTAGCGACCCATATCCCTGAGCGTAAAATATTTTCAGGCCGCATTTGTCGACTCAAGGAAGGAAGAAGTACTCGCCCACACATGGAAAAGCCTCGCACTGACCTTAAAGCGTTTCGTATGCTACGGCAATTATGGCTGCGAGAAGGCAATGAGACGCCTGGGACAGCGCCTTTTCTCTTCAACGGGAAAAACCTCCCAGAGCATGAACGCTCGGGTTACAGCCTCGAGGCTAAAACAGCAGGACGCCCTAAGCGGCGGCAGACGCTGGGTGATTTGTACGAAGTGAACACAGAGAGAGAGGCCATTTAAACCAAAAACCTATACCCAGAAGACCAAATCAAAACCACACTCGCGAAACAAACTGAGGCAGATTAATAGAGTTGCAGTAGACATAAAGGAAGAAGACTAATCATGCATACTTACAAAAACAGAAAAAGCCCAAATAAGAAGGTACAAACAAGCCCTCGGCCAAATTGTCGCAGTGACTCCGCAGCTGTAGCGTTTTGTTGCTGACTACGAGGCCACTAGTTCCATCCTTCGCCATGGCGTCACATTAACAGTAGGTAAGGAATGCACCGAGCATTGGCCGTGTACTCAGTGCTCTTACGCCTGCTCTCGGGGCCGTCGCAGAACCAGCGTACAGACGCAAAATAAGAGGAAGACACACACTGTACACATGCTGGCCGTACAGCTTGTCTGGAAAGTATTCGCGGCCTGAACGAAGCGCAGGTACAGCATCTGACTCTGATTATGACATGATGAGGCGACTCTGATGATATAGCAAAAAATAATGACCTGATTACAAAAAAATCGTTGCTTTTGCTAGCGTTCAATGTCTAGAAAATCGAAGCTCAAGCAAGGCAGATCTAATGATTATTTTTTTAAAAAGCTTACTATTATAGAGTCAGAGAAACTTGGTCAATGTTACCATTCAAGGCTGCGGAGGCAACTTAGACAATGTGAATGACGAAACTCAATCTTCATATCACTGTAAAAGCAAGCAGAGGCCTTGCAAAAATAATAAAAGGCGTTTTAAGAACTATATATGACTCCCTAGACAATTGTTGCCTAATTACCACAAAAAGCTATTGTAAAAGTTATTGAGCAAGTCAAGAGAAATTTATCTCCAAATGACTCCGATAGACTTTCCGCCTTCTAACGCAAGTAATCAGCTATACTGCTTAAGTGTTGCATTTCCAATTTGTGTGCGATAAGCGCTTTCGCACTAATAAGGAGGTGTTTTATGCACATGCGCGGTGGTCGACTTACGAAATTTAATTAAACAAAATAGTTGCACTAGTAGACGCGTGGGTGTCGCTTCCGGAGAAACACTCTTGTGCAAACCACTTGCGCTATGCGAAACACGCAAAGAGTCGCGAATGCATTTAGTTCGAATACCAGTGCGGAATGCATGGTCATCAATGAACATCCTGATTCGTTAGCCTGTCCTGTGGCTGGCTCGGCTACTATAATTGGTTCCCCGCACTTACACCTACACGATTAACACGCGCGTTCAATGTGTTCAAGCATTGCCTTATTTGGTAGTATTATTTCCTGCCGCCAGACACGCAATTGAAATCGACAGGCCTGATACGCGTAACATGCCACAGCGAAAGACGAACAAGCTGCGGTAAATAATTGAGCGGAAATTCTGAGCTGTCAAAAATTGAAGTTTTCTTTCCTTTCCTTTCCTTGTCTTTCCGGGAGAGCGAGAGTTTCTGAATTTGCTCCAATAGTTTCCTAATAACCATCCATTGCGTCGTCTCTTGCAAATGGTGGTTCCGCCACTGCAACGCTCTCGTAGCTCTTTTTCTTACAGATAGAGAGAAAGAGAGAAGGTTTATTGATAGCAAGAGCGGAGAGGTTGGCCGAAGCAGTGTTCCTAGGACCTGTTAATTGCGCACAGGGGTAAAGGGGAAGGAGAAAAAGTTAGCGTAGCTTGCACTAGTGGCGCAAGGCTAAAGTAACAGCGGAGCTGATGGGCCACGTATTTGGGCTAGGCAAAGCACTACCAAGTCAACCCCAGCATTTTACGGAATTTATTGATTAGTGATTGATTACTGATTTGCTATCGATTGGCAATCGCAAGGTATTGGCCACGTATTTGGGATAGGCTAAGTACTACCAAGTCATCCTAAGCACTTCCCGGAATTTATTGATTATTGATCGATTATCAATTAGCTTTCGATTGGCAGTCGGAGGTTTTGCGCCGTACACTCGACGGACCATCCTCGAGCTTAAACACATTCGCTAGTTGACAGGGGTATGTGCCATCGCGCTTGGACCCTTTCTGCACTGCCACCAGGATTGGCCCACATTTTCAGTTCGAGCGTTACGGAGTGACGGTCAGCTTGAACAGTCCCGTTGTTAAAAACTGGAAAGTAGAGAAGGATGCGGAGTGAAGAAGAAAAAAATACTATCTGACATGCGCCTTCTGCTTCATCCTTCGAACCTGATCAGTGTTCCTGAAAAGTGCAAGCGATGCCACACTTTACATATATATATATATATATATATATATATATATGTATATATATATCTGTTTGTGAGTGGTAGCACTGGCTAACACTCCCAGGATTACTTCTAGTTGTAAAACATAAATACCCCAGAAAGTGGATGGGAAAAAAACTCCGCGGTAGCTCAATGGTAAGAGCATCGCACGCGTAATGCGAAGACGTGGGATCGTTTCCCACCTGCGGACAGTTGTTTTTTCATCCATCTTCATTTTCCATTAATTTATCATTTCTTAATTCAATTAGTAAGTACAAGTAATTTCCCTATGTTGTCCTTGGTATCATTGTTTGCTGGCTTCTTATGATATGATTAATAAAAATCGGGCCCCTCGGTTCCCTTCTTCTCGTTCTATACATACACACTGTTATACATACGATTCTAAATAACTCTATCTACATGCGTCATGAATACAAAATGTATAGGTCATAACAATTGGTGGCAGACAACACAAATAATTAACAGCTACTTCTCCAGACGGGCTTTGCTCGAAGAGTTTATTACTGCTCTTGCTACTTGTAGCCCGTTCTTGGCATTTTCTCAAGCTCCTAGAAGAGAGTAATCTGAAAGATGCTGGGAGTTTAAAGAAGACACAGTCGCTCAAAGTGTGCTCCGCTCAGTCGCGTGTATTATAACGATGATGTGTCTCTACTACATTTCCCGCACATTGCCTGCGTTCGTTTTCTCTTGACCCAGGGCGCGGCAGCGTCGGCTGACTTCACTGGCTGCTGCCGCGGTGTCCGTTAACGTTATGATTCCTTTCCCTGGCTTTCTCATCCACCCCCTCCGATAGGCAAGTGAAAAGATAACTCTGGTTGGTGGTCGCCGCAACCGGAACGGGATTTCCTGTCCTGCTTTCATTTGTCGTTTGAGATGACAACAGCTGCCTGATCTTTTTCGTGGCCGCTGTCAAAATCACAAAAGCAAAATTAATCGCATTGACAGAAGAACGACCATCTGTGCTTTCTGCACTCGTACACTCATGAAAATTACACGTTTACTGCGTATCACCGCCTTCCGAGAGCTGAAAATGTAATTTTTACTGAGTTAGCAGCATATACAAGCATAAGCCATATACAGTGGTTAGTTGACGCCGCAGTAATCGAGAAATATGTGGACTATAACGGACTTCTCTATATATGCCTTTCGTTGATTACAAAAAAAAATGACGCAGTTTCGGCCGATAGGCGAAGCATCAATTGCGATAGTTAATTAGGAGAGAGCTATACGAAGTAGGGATAGTAGTTTTATCGGCTGCATAAACTTGGACACATTAGCTTACTAACTGAATTAACAAGCGTGGCGTCAGCGCGCACAAGCAAACATGGATAGATCACACTCGATGACCGCACACAACCACTGTCAAAACTTTGGCGTGAGCAAGCGCGGCAGCGGCAGCGAGCGAAGGTTCGTGCGGTCTATCGTTTAACGGAAACTGAGCGGCGAAAGCACAGCGCACACAAAGGTCAGAGCCGTGTTGCAGATCGCTTTCAAGATACAGTGCGCGTGACAGCCCGCACCGGCGCAAAGTACAAGTACGCTATGTTGGCAGAGTAGAAGCCACCCCCCTCCCTCCCACGCTGCCTTCCCGCTTTCCTCCTTTCGCGTGGGAGATTCCCTTTCGCGTGGCAGTTTCCCTTGCACCCGGTTGCAAGATACGCATTTGGTGCCACAGCACAGCGTCGCACCCTCTCCCTCCCTCCCATACCCCCACGGCCTTTCGCGCGACGGAAAAAGTCACGTTTGCTCTCCGCCGTGCGTTCGCTCTCCGTGAAAGTGCTTTCACTCGCACCTACGGCGCGCGGCGACGATTTTATCGCCCTTGAACCTTACATGTAACCTCACGGCGACGGCGACGGCAGAAATCCGCTTAGAGGTGTCGGTAGAATTGCTATCGCAATAAAAGAGCAATAATTTATTTCAGCTTCTACTAACCCCAATCAGCAAAGCAATGCTCCACTGTCTGGGATACCCCGCCATTGTCCGTGCATTCGCACTACCAACCATTCTACAAGCCATCCTAGACAGCATACTAGCTGCCCCCATCCCCCGTGACGTGCACCCAGGGCACCATGAGGGGCGACGAAAAGCACGAGTTACATCCCTTAAACGAGCCTACAGCAACAGCGAAGGCAGTCATTTTCATGGGTGCAGCCCGCTATTTCAATCATACTTATTATGTAGTCAGCGTTGTTAACCAGCGTGGCCGAGGAATCACTACTGGGACAATACGCGCGCTGAACTCCACGACCACTAACGAGGCTGCCACAGCGCTCGTTATAACCTCTACGCAAATCCCACAAGGATATGCTCATCTCAGACTTGCAAGCTCCTTGCCAACACTTCCAACTCGGTATGCTCACACCCCCGCACTTCGCATATCACAAAACAAGATCCTCTCAGATATACACCTGGTCTAACACACCAAACACGCTTCCCTGAGAGGCAACATGCAGGTGCAAGCTCCGATCCGGGAGCACGCGCACTGGGCCGACCGCGTCAAAGTGAATTCATTAGACGCGGTACCACAGATATCCTAAGTCACTATACCGTCTGAACCGCAGATGTTACTCGTTTTCAATCATCATCGTTACTCTATACGAAAAAGTTACGCTCAGGCAACTGCAGACCAACACATATCTCCTTGAAAGACTCCAATACACATCATGTTCCATACACAATATGACTACCAATGCAAACTCTGCAAGACACACTGTACACTAACACATATGATGTGGGAATGCCCGTGCGTCAAACCGCTACCACCGAACTTCCAATCCGATTGAGCAGTGGGAGCACCAGATGACCATCACTTGAAGACTTCTTAGTGTAGCGCGACCAGTACAAGGACGCAGAAGAGGAAGAAGACACACATACAGCGCTGTGTGTGAGTCTTGTTCCTTCTTTGCTACCATATACTGTCTTCGCTACACAAAGAACCCTCAAACGACGTACCAACAAGCCCAACTTTCGAAGCTAATTGACCTCTTATTGACCTCTCTTGACCGCTAATTCACCGCTGGTAACCCACCTGGATCACCAGCGCAAGCTGGTAGACCGGGGACAAGGAAGGCTCGGCGCCTACGCTTCCTGCACTAAGAGGCCTCTCGCCATAGAACGAAAACAGCCCTCTGCTTTTATTTATTCGTCATTAAGTTGAGATACCGAGCAGTAATGTAGGCACTGCGTAGAGGAGTACAGAAAGTAAACGTGACTATCTTAGCAAATACTTAGCTGGATTCTCAAAACTAATGATAGAAATAATGAAATAATGATATATGAAGGGGTCAGGAAAGGCGACACAATCCCTCCAAGGACATTCACTGCATGCTTAAAAAAGTATTCAAGCTATTAGACTGAAAACTATTGAGACTAAGGATTCACGGTGAATCTATGAGCAGCCTATGGTTTTAATATGGCATTGTCCTGTGTAGCAGCGCTGGAGATGACTTACAAGAAATCATTGAGAACCTTACCCGAGGATGTGGAAGAGTATGGTTGAAGGTTAATATGAAATACGACAATGGTAATGTTCAGTAGCCTGTCAGGATAACAAATCATGATTAGAAGTCAGCCTCTAAAATCTTTGTAAGAGTGCGTTTGCCTAGGCCAATTATTCACAGGGCTTGTTTACAGAAAATTTACAGAAGAACAAAAATGTGTTGGTGCCCATAACTAAAAAGGAAAAATAAATAAATTCGGCTGGTAATACCAAATCATGATCGGCAACTTACCGCAATCCTTGAAAAAAAAATGTGAACAACGAGTGAATTCTACCGATATTAATACATGGGACTTCAACTTGAAGTTTAACAGAGAAGCTCGAGAAAAAGTTAAGCACCGGGCAGCAAGCAATGGAGCGAAAACTGTTAGGTGGAATGTTAAGATATTGAACAGAGCAAACTGGTTTAGCCGATGTGCAAGTTGAAAAAAAAAGTTGGGCAGACTAACGCTGTGTTGCAATACTCGCCGTAGACGACAAAGTAGACGGCTAAGAAGACAGCGGTCATCTTAAGCCTCGTTCCAATTATGACGAAGACGTCAAAGTACACAGTTAAGCGAAGACAGCATCGAAGTAAAAAAACGATGCAGGCTACTTTCGTGCCCAAACAAGATGGCGGCTGAGCAGGCGGCTTGGAAAATCGACGGGTAGGTCGTGCGCGCACAAGAAAAACACAGACACGCTTTCATATGCTCTTAATGTAAGTCGCATCGTGTTTTTCATAGGTTAGCAGGCAAGAATACTTAAAATACAGAAATATTATGTGCTTTCCTCAACTTTTTTTTTGTCGCCGCGTGGTGGCGTCTCGTCGCAAAAGCGCCAACATGCGCAAGCATGTGCTTGCTTCGGTAAAGCTAGACAAACGATTGAGCATTTTCTATTAGAATGTGAAGATATCGGCCTAGCGGTCGATTTAGGCACCTTTGGCCTCCTTGAAGCCCTTGGGTTCAGCGAGAGCAGGGGGGAAAGTAAACATGTTCACAATAGAGAATTGTAAGAGGCGATTGGAAGATTGGTGAAAGAAAAGTAGGGAAACGACAAACAACGTACAAAAACAAAGTTCAAAATAGGGCTTCAGGAAGTTTGGGGATAAAAACTATTTTTGATCAAAGGTAGGATATTAGGCAATATAACAACGAGCTTGGCAGCGCTACCCACCGCCTAGCATCCATCCATCCATCGATCCAGTCTTCCATACGTCTTACAGACGGATCGAAACGCGTTCCATTACTTGGCCTCGAATCTGTCTGTTCTGTTTACTTAGCTGTCTCCGATGCTGGCCAGAATTGTAACACACACTATGTAATGCATAGAAAGAATAACCAGTGGAATACTAGAGATATGGAACGGGTGCCAAGAGAAGGGAAGCACCGTAGAGGCCGGGCGCAAAATTATATGGTGTGAAGAAATTAGCAAATTAGCAAGATGGGGTTGGCTTGCGCAAGACAAGGGTAATTGGAGATCGTTGGGACAGGCCTTCGTCCTACAGTGGACATACATACATTGATGATGATGACGACTGTGATGACGATGAGAATTTACGACTTGTACCTGTTTTCCAGGATGTGCATTAGAAGCTACAACAATTTCCTCTACTTGAGACAGTGTGACTACAGCACTAAGGAAACCAAGCGAAACCAGTTTATTGTTTCACTGCTAGTTTACTGTGTGTCGTATAGTTATTACAAGACAGTGCTCACCAATCATCCCGTCAGGAGGCAACGCAGACACTTCCTTAGACATATGGACGTTCGATAGTTGTTCACGCTGGCCTCTTCAAATGCATGCAATCCCTTCAGGGCTTGTTCCTGAACACATTATTGGTTACGATATCTCTGCAACTATTCGTAATAAAAAAAAGAACGTGTCAGAGCCTGTTGCGGTGAACTAATATGGCGAAGAACAGCCAAAATTACGAAGATGCCCCACAGGCTGCCACATTCGTTTCTTGCCATACAGTTTCTGTCTTGACACCATTTCATCTCCTTGCAATAGATTTTTCTTTGAACTCGATCTTTGTTATCTCGCACTTTTCATTCTGTTACAAAACATTGTTTGGAGCTGTTCAGTTTGGCGGCAGTGACAGGACCGTCTCGCGCTGCACTCAATAAATTCATAGAAGGACCTATTAGGCTAGGTTGCTATAGGAGTATACCGTCGCGGCTGCGAACACTTATTTAGTCACACGCTTGCTTTTGTTATTTATTTGTGATTTTCTTGCTATTCCATGTCGATTATGTTTGTTATCCTTGTATTTTTTCGGAATTTCAGCAGTCCTTTGCAATCTTTTACAAACTCTCGCTGTGTGGCGTTGCCGCCCCGTATATGTGCGACGTTTCAGTGACACAAAATAAACAAGCAAATAACCACGTTTCTTTCCATTTGTAAAAACCAGAAAATCCTTGGCCAACCTTCCTTGGTGAATTAGTGCCGTGGGCTATCGGGAACAAACTCCTGTTCTTGCCTTGCACCGATGGTCTGCTAAAAGTGTTTACCGGGACGCGTGAGGTGACCCGTAAGGGCTCAGATGTGACAATGCTCTTGGCTGAGAAGATGGGATTGTCCTAGCCAATTAGGACAAACACCATTCGCTTTCACCGGCTCTGTCGCGAATCGTACAATGCGTATCCGCTGCTGGACATCCATTTCTTGCTGTGTGAGCGTTTATCTCTGGCGATGCCTCCTCCTTTATATTTTTTTTCTCTCTCGATGGATAGCTTGCACTTTAAAGCACTCAACGAGCCGTCTCAGAAATCACGGCGGAGCGCAACCAATGCCATCTGCACAAGATATGACGTATATTTCCCACCCGTCTGGTGCTGCAGCTAGTAGCGTGGGCAGCGATTCCACCGATCCTTTCTGCTCAACATCAACTGTAAAGGACAGAAACGCAAAGTAAGTTTACGTGATGTTGCACCTTGGCAAATTAAGCTCATGCGAAAAAGGCTGGAACGCTATGACAACAGTGCTTTGCGACTTCTTTCTCGCTTTGCAAACGCTTCTTCCGATTCCGGCAAATGATTCGAGCCAACTACCAGTGCTCGTAGCCTTCTGTTCGTTGCTCTTCTAATGCATGCTTACTGCATTAGGGACGTACGATGCTTCCAAAATGGGCTAGCTTGCCGAAGGTAACCACAGGCACTTAATTAGCGATAGCAATGTACTCAGTATCTTTCACCGTAAGTGATAGCATGCGTGAGGTTGGTACCTATATTGCCATTCCCTCCCTATATCTATTTGTTTCATAACATGTTGTTTGCTGGTTGTGTGTGCCGTTACTTCCTTTACTTTATTCAATTCTTTTTTTATTTAGTAAAGCCACGTGGCGCCGAGTAGGTCCATGAAATATGTCCGTATCTACAACGCTGTCACACACGTGTGTTGACTTTTCGCTGATAGTACAGACGTTCAATTACCTGCAGTATATCATACACCCACGCACAAATAGATTGGCAATGTGGACATTGGGAAAAGGGTTTTTGTTTTTTGCGCGTGATTGGGGAAAACTGCATCTCTTAATTGAGTCCAAGCTGAGTGCGTAGGTTGAAAAACAATGTTTTATTGTAATCACCAAATTATAATCGCTTTTGTGGGTAGATTTAAAGAGCTGCTTATCGCGTACTGCGGCTTGCTTCGCTGAAGACATTAGAGATCACGGCCACTCTTTTGAGCATGTCATTAATTTATGCTTGCCTTAACTCCTAATCCTTCGTGAAGTCCTTTTTGTCGCCATCTGCAAGGTTAATCCTTTTTGCTTATCCTGGCCCTCACTCGTTTGAACAATACTTTTATTTTTAATTTCACTTCATACTTTCTCACGCAGTCGAGTTGCACCTTGTTTCCTTGACTTTGCCTGCGGAAAAAATTATATTCGGTGCCACTGTTTAACGACGTAGCACATCGGGTCTTTCTGCTGGTAGAGAACAGCCGCTGGGTGCCCCTTCTCTCCATCTGGCCTTCATCGCCGACAATATTTATACAAGCTAGAATCCTCAAAAAATCGATTCTTTTCCATTAAAGTCTGCTTCATCTGTTTTTCCATGTTGCACTCGTTCGTCATTTTAACACGAAAGTGTTTTATGCCGGGGTCCACCAAGACTGCACTGACGTATTTCCGTCACGGAAATACGTCATAGAACATAATACAAAGAAAGAAACGAGAAGAAAAAGTTCCACAAACATGCAAAATTTGGAAATCGAACCCACGACCTCTCGGTCCGCGACGATAGATCGCCGAGCGTTTAACCCATTGCGCCACAAACGCATTTGCAGAGAGCTACACAGACGCGCCTTATATATCTAAAGCCCAGACCACACGTACGCTTGCAAACGCGCGCGAGCTCGCGTCCGCGCGCCCACGCATGCGCAGACGGTGCGGCACGGCTCGTACGCGTCGAAACGCGGCGCGATCTCGCTGATCAGCTCCTCTCAGTTATCGCGCGCCTGGGCTGCCTCGCGTCGGCGCGCCTGGCTACGCAGCGACGGCGCGGTACATTCAACTCTCAGTTAAGCAGAATTATACCATGCAAGAAAGTTCTTCTTCTTCACTTTTTGGGCTGATCTAACAGCTCCAAAAGATAAAAATTACGTTTATAAATATCGAAGCATTTTGAAGCACTGCCAACAACGAAATACGAAGTGGCGTCTGCCAAGGTGTAAACAAGTGATGCCAGTGAGCGCGCGCTGTCGCGCGTATTTGTGGATGCAAAACGCCATTCCTCGCTAGGCGCGGCAACCGCAAGGCGCGTAGACGCGAGCTTACGCGCGTCCGCAAGCGTACGTGTGGTCTGGGCTTAACACTCCTCCGTGTACCCGCGCTCTTGCTCGGGGCGGTGCCGCCGCCTACGAGCAGAAAAGAGAAGTACTGCATTATGACACTAACGCGCACCGACAGTGAACGCTTCGGTGGTCTCAGCACTACGACGCCTCGATGCCAGCATTCGAAGGGACGCTGGCATCAAGAAGCACTACCAACGCCACCTAGGTGGCGTTCACCGTACTCAGCACAGCGGAGCGTGGCCTCCGCAATTAGCTCTGAAAATGTTTCTGAAGTTGATCGCGGAGGCTGCAATTACGACGCGCTGTACGCGCTGATTTGACTCGGTGACGATTCAGTTACGTGCTTTGTCTTGCGCGTTGTATTAGTGTGTCAGTTACGTGCTTCGTCTTTCGCGTTGTGCTAGCGTGTGCAGCGTAGTGCAGCTTCCATATGCACGACGGTTGCTCATGGTCATCGACGTTGGTAGTCGTGATGGAGGAGACGTGCCACCAGGCGTCAGCGTGGGTGCATCAACGCCTAAGGGCGCTTTAGCCACAAAACACCAATAGACATTATATATCAATGTGCAATAAACATTACACTACTTCTGTGAAGACACGTTTCACTTTCGTGTTCTATACCGATTCCTATATAAGAGGGATCAACCACATTTTTTTGAAGGCTCGGTGTGTTTCTTGCAGTGACTACTCGCCGGTGAAGTAAGTGCTCGTTAGAGATATTCCTGCTTCCACCGTCTCTCCAGTGCATTATTCCTCCTAAGTTTTGTATTTTACTATGCTTAGCTTTCTCCTTACATCTTTAGTTAGGCCTCGTTCTCAGCTCAGGGCCGCTTACTACCCGTCATATTTTTCTTTCTTTCCGTAGCCGAGCGCTCGTTCCTGACAACTCCGCCACTCGACTTTCAGGAAGGTGTTACAGAAAATGAAACGTTTGGGTTTTCGTGTCCTAGGAACTGACAGAGCTGTAAAATCTTTGCTGTCTTTATTTCTAATTTTACGTCGAACATGATTCTTTATTTTATGTGTTTGTTCACATAAGCTGCCTACCCCATGATGGCATTTTTGGTGGATGGTGCGTTAGCTGTGGCCAACCACTGCTGTACCACACTGAGAAGTGAGCGAGGCTATCGAACCAATAATTTGGTACTGTGGAAGCCACTGAATGCTAAAGTAGAGCAGTACGACTAGATCCCCATTGTATTTGTCTTGTCGTGTTCTGGTCAATAAAAATCTCGGATGCGATATTTTTCTATTTGGATTTGTCGCAATGTTTATTGGCAGAAAAAAAAACGCCAAATGAAGGACTTTAAAAAATAAAACAGCCTGGTGCACATGGCACAAGCCTTCTTGAGGAAAACTGAAGAAAAGAATGGCTCGCGATTTTGTCGGAAAGGCAAAAAACATCGATAGTAAAAGCAAAGTAGGAGACAACTGGACAAAGCAAGGTTTGTAGTTTTGTTGGCCGTATGAGTTGCAAGAAAAATTCGCTTAATAATTAAATTATCAAACACGGTGTAACGTGCGCATAGGCAAACATGACCAGGTCTCGCTCGATGACTATGGACACTCGTCATAACGGCTGGCGTGATGAAAAGCACCGGCATCGGGAAGCGAACGCTTCGGGCTGCCTCTGGCTTCAACACATGTCCAATACTTGAGATTACGCAACCCCCATCATTAGGCACGCGGAAAGACAGTGCACGTGAATACCAACTATTATGGCTCGCCAAACGTTTGCACCCGCCACAGCTTACCCCCAAAGTACACTTAGGCCACATGTGCACTTAGCTGCGCGGGCAGCAATAGCTGCGAATAGCCATAGCTGCGCATAATATGCGCGTAACACAAAAAATAACTGCACTGGCTCTCATTGGCAGATCATGCCTTGCAGGATTCACGTTCACAAGAAACATGGTGGCCACTGCCACAGAAGAAGATGTGCCGCTGCTCAATGCTCTAGCAAATCATTGTGCAGATAGGACGAAAACAAACTAAAAGCGGCCTTCAGTCTCGCTTCTCTGGTATAAACTTGGAAAAGAAGGTATGATTCGTAGGTTGACTATTCGTACATAGACGCATGTATTGGTTGACGCTGATTTTAAGTAATTAAGTTGTACGCCTCACAAGATATCCTTCAAATCGCTTAATTTGTGGTGGTATTTTACCCTAATCTTTCGGCCACAGACAACATGAAAAGGTTTGAAGGTAGTCTGCAGCTGTGAGTCTTTCATGGCTCGCAATTACTAGTTTACATTCCATGTGTTGTGAGGACAGCTCTATAAATGAGATACCGAACGCAAGAACTGGTATGGACCGTAGACTCCGAGCCACGTAAAGTTCTGTGCTGGCTTGCAACTTTGTTGCAACTTTGGTGGAACGATGTCTTCACCAGAAAAAGCATGTTCAATAGCACTTTCGAAGCGATAAATGTTGATCCCAAAGTGAAAAACAGGGGGGGAAAATAAATCCTCATCCTAGGTAACAGTTATAGCGTCTTTAAGTCTGCCTGTAGTTATCCGAGAGCATCCAGAATCCCGCTACAGTTTCAGAATGAGCTTCCCATTCTTTCGTACATACCATCGGTATAGCAACTCCCATCCCTCCATTCCCAAATTCTTTTGTCCAAGCAATCACCGTTAAAGGGTGCGTAAATTCACGCGGTCATAAACGGGCGAATGCACCCAGAGCAATCTATTTCTGGGGTGTCCCTAGGGACTTGTTGCGTCGGCGTCGCACAATCGGCGGAAGTGGCGGCAGCAGCTTAAAACGGTGGCCACGACTAAAGAATAGCCGTAACACGCAGCCCTTTGTGACTAGAGCCACCGTTCGTTTTGTTGCTATCAGCTATAGACAGTGCATTACTCTGCCAGCGGAGAGTTCGCCTCCGCGTGGCAAACAAATGGTTGACCGTATACGACCATCCTGAGAGAAACTTGGACAACTGTCGAAACGAGCTGATCTCTAAACACTGTGCTCACGTCGTCGGCCGAAGCCATTAACTAGAGAGCAGCCTGAATGTGTAGGTCGTCGTTGTTTTTTGCTCTCAGTTTAGGACTCTTTGCAATGGGCGCGAGGGTCACCACTATAGAAGCGCCAGCGCTGCAATCGTTATTTGGTTGAAACGGGGACGACGTGAGATCACGTATGCCCCGGACAGAACACACGCGGTGATTTTATCTGTCAATTCACGTGGTTTATTTTATGTTAATCATTCATACACTTTTCTCCTTAAGGCTGAATACTACTGACTGTCGCATTAGAATTTGAAGAAGCCTCTCGGGGCCTTCCCAATATATTTTAATACGCTCATCACGGAACATTCCAAGCCAAGGCCGGGATTTCTTCATGCTCGGGGCGCATTGTTTACTTAGAATGCAGCGACATGACGTGGTCTATGCAAAAGTAAACTGGCCAGAGATTTTTTCGACAACCGTAGGGGCTTAGAAATGACTCCTCGGATTTTCGTTATCAGTATACGTTAAGTTGTTGTCAAAGATTGTCAGCGTTCGAGACGAGGCTGGGTTACAACTGGTGATAAGGTTTGTTTTAAGTGAAAAGAAAATGTATTTTACTAGTTTTCTTGTAACTTGTATAGTTACGAGCCGCCGGAAGTGTGTGATACCGACGCGTGTCAAAACAAAGCCTACGAAACTTCTGTAGCAGTTTTAGTGAAGCAGACGTGCTCCAGTGTTTCTTTCCGTGGCACGTTGAAGAAGACTACGAAGACCCGCGCCGTAATTGCTTGAGTGTATGAGTTGCTGGCTGGCACTCACACTCACAGACCCAAAACACAGCTTTCAAGCTTAAACACCACACTCCAAAGTCAGCTTTTCTCGCGAACAAAAGGTGCTGCGAGATAGACACCGGTGGGAAAATCTTATCTCACTTTTCAGAGACCGAGAGCAGCAGCGAAAGCTTCAGGAGTGCGGCTTGCTATGGAAACGTTGACATTCGGGGTTAAATTAAATTATGGGGTTTTACGTCCCAAAACCAGTTCTGATTATGAGGCACGCCGTAGTGGGGGACTCCGGAAATTTGGACCACCTGGGGTTCTTTAACGTGCACCTAAATCTAAGTACACGGGTGTTTTCGCGTACTTAGATTCGGGGTACTTAGACATTCAGGGTACCCGTCCCAGGGCTCCTTTGCGAAAAACAGCACGTGAATTCCGCCACACCTTCTCCAATACGTCCTGTGCTGGCCGGGGCCTCTACTGGGTTTCCTTCCTCCATGATCACGAAGCCTATATGACGAGGATGGCGGAACGTTGACGGCATGACGAGAATCAGATGACAAAGCCGGAGTGACGACGATGGAACGACCAGGACGCCATGACGACGACGGTATGACAATGGCTGCATCATAGTGACCGTATGATGCCAATGGCGTGACGACGACAGCATGGCGAGAGTCGAAGTTGGAGTGACGACAATGCAACGACCACGATGTCTAGCACATGCCTAGTAGCCCAAGCTGTTAGACAACTTGGACCACTGGGTCGGTGTACAAGGTGTCACGACAACGGTATGACGAGGGTAAGATCACGAAGATGGAATGACGATGATGGAACGAACACGACGGCATCACTCCCACGAACACGTGCCTTCCTGCCCAAGCTAGTTGGCCACGTGGGCCACTGCGTCGCCGTGAGAGGTTGGTTAGTTGGGTGGACGGATGGACGAACGAACGGATGGACGAACGAACGGACGGACGGACGGACGGACGGACGGACGGATGGCCGGACGGACGGACAGACAGACAGACAGACAGACAGACAGACAGACAATATAAATAGATAGATAGATAGATAGATAGATAGATAGATAGATAGATAGATAGATAGATAGATAGATAGATAGATAGATAGATAGATAGATAGATAGATAGATAGATAGATAGGCTTAAAACGGCTGAGGTAGACAAAAAATGCTAATCACAATAAAATTACGTAAATTTAATCAATACTCCTGTCCACTTCGGACAATTGTGTCCCGAGTACTTGGGACAAAATTTCTCGGGAAAATTGTGGTACTAACACACGATGGTAAAAGTCACAAAAACCTCTTACACTAGAATTGTTCATAAGAGAAAATTGCAGTTAATCCTGGTGCCGGATATAATGTCAGTGAAGGCGGCCGGCCAACGACAAGAAGCCCTTACGAACTAAAAGCTTTGAATTCTGCCCCAATTTGTCATTATGATAATATCGCTTTGTATTACTTTATAGAACGTCTGTGTGTCTACGTTCTTGATATCTCTGCTTTGGTTGGTCGCTGACTTTACTCCAGCACACAGCCTATGAGCATCCAGAAAATGAGTTCAATGTATTTTGAGCATACATTTTTGCACATTTAGGGCTAGTGGTCTGTCCTATGGCTAACACCCTAGGCCTATATTCGCATAAACGTACTTACGCCAGAATTGTTCATAGGAAAAAATGTCAGCCCATTCTGAAGCTGGTCGTACGATTAGGGTACTTACGGATGAAAAGCTCTGTCAATTCAGTCCCTTAACCTTAAGACTATGCAAATTTTGTCTGTGCACGACAGCAAGGTCGAACTAGACCTGCAATGAGACAAGCGCTTGTTGAAAACTCCGTACGAAACTCTGCCCCCGGGGTACTACTATCCGAGACGCGCCAGAATATCTGACACGAAAGTTTGACAGTGATGCCTATGAAAACTAATTTCATGCAGTTTTTGTGTCGTAAAGTTTACTCGCCCTAAAATGTCGCAAAAAAATAACCCTTTACTTTCCGCATGAAAGATTCAATCGTACCACTTTAGGGCATGGGTTTTAGTAATGAAATGGACCGGCATCCTTATATGTGCATAGATTTTTAGTGTGTGGTGCGGTTAACATCAAAAGGCACCACCTTCGTTTTTCAAATTCAAACTCAATTAATGCAAGGCACGAACGAAAAGGAAGGAAACACTCGTATATATATATATATATATATATATATTATATATTGTTCATACCAAGCATCACTTGCCATTCAGCAGCTGTAAATGATATATGTGCCTGTCATCCGCCGCAGTGACTTGGAAATAAATGACCGCCTGAGTCAATCGTAGATTGCATTATCTGTAATTATACAACACGTGCCACCAGCTCGCACTGCTCTTACGAGCTCGACTTTGCAGAGCGACTGAAAATGAAAAAGGGCGAATGGCTCATAAGAACAAGAAAAATATATTTAGACAAAGCGAATGGTGCCTTAATGTTCTTGATAAGTCCTTGTCCTCATTAAGAAGGCTCATTAAGAAAACAGCCAAGTTGTCATCTGTTATTTCTTTTGCAACGTCTCTGTATTGTTTGTGTTTAGTTTCACGTTTCGTCTTTGGATGAAATTATGTTTACTGGATTTTTTTTTTTGGTTGTGGACCTTACTACTATAATAATGGCTTGAGCGGCTTTGAAAGCAGGCACCCTATTATAATCTCCACCGATTGAGTGTCTCTATGGAGAAAAGAAAAAAAAATGGAAATGATGAGTTCGAACGTTTTCAATGCTCTTTCCCATGGTAATATTTTCAGCTCAAGAGAAACAGATCGAAATTGAGCGCTGGTTTTCTATCAACAAGACAACAGAGTGGCATTAAAATAGCCTGGTGACAGGTGACGATGATGATATAAAATATGCTACGCGAATAAAGAAGCCTTTTAAGACTGACTGTTCGCCTCAAGCGCTGGCTCATTCTTACTTGAACTTTAGCATACAGGTGGTATTTTGCCGTGCCTCGGACGGCCCTTGTATGTAAAGCCCAAATGCCTGTGTCCGTTTCCGCCTATAGGTATTTGCTGCAGTGAAATTGGTGCCCAATATCAAGCGCACACGCTTTCCGAAGAAGAAATTCTAGATGATGATGATAATGGTGATGATTATTCATTGACATCTCCGCTGAAACGGGGCTGTGACAAATAGTCGCCTAACCTGCTTGAGCTAACCAGGCATGCTATACATGCTTTTCATTCTAGTATATTTGCATACATTTCCTTAATCTTTTCTTCTTTCACTTCCTCAAGACTGGTCCATCTACCTTGTACCGCTGCCAAATCCTGTAACGGATGCCGTCGCCTCAATCTCTTCCCTGCTTTTCTTCTAGCAATACTCTAACCGTCTCTTGCTTATGTCGACATCTGACCGCTTGATGCTTCCGTCCAATATAAATCCTAGCCCTTCTGAAAGACGTACGTTAAGTACAGGTCTCACGGGATGAATCCCTTAACATTTGATAAGGAGGTGCCAAGGGATCTCCGAATTTTCGCGGCCGCATACACATGATTCTTGTTGCAAATGTTTGCTCCAGTGTGTTTTTGTCTTTAAGTAACCAGCTCGATGCTGAAATAGCAACGCACTGTCCTTTTTGTTATCGTTAAGCTTTTCCCTTCTAATTTATTTCTTTTCATCCTCGTAAACTTGCATGGTCTTTTGTTTCCCTTCTTTGCTTCCAATTCACTGTTTCTATTTGTGTCAATTTCTTTTAACACGAAAGTGTTTTATGCCGGGGTCCACCAAGACTGCACTGACGTATTTCCGTCACGGAAATACGTCATAGAACATAATACAAAGAAAGAAACCAGAAGAAAAAGTTCCACAAACATGCAAAATTTGGAAATCGAACCCACGACCTCTCGGTCCGCGACGATAGATCGCCGAGCGTTTAACCCATTGCGCCACAAACGCATTTGCAGAGAGCTACACAGACGCGCCTTATATATCTAAAGCCCAGACCACACGTACGCTTGCAAACGCGCGCGAGCTCGCGTCCGCGCGCCCACGCATGCGCAGACGGTGCGGCACGGCTCGTACGCGTCGAAACGCGGCGCGATCTCGCTGATCAGCTCCTCTCAGTTATCGCGCGCCTGGGCTGCCTCGCGTCGGCGCGCCTGGCTACGCAGCGACGGCGCGGTACATTCAACTCTCAGTTAAGCAGAATTATACCATGCAAGAAAGTTCTTCTTCTTCACTTTTTGGGCTGATCTAACAGCTCCAAAAAGATAAAAATTACGTTTATAAATATCGAAGCATTTTGAAGCACTGCCAACAACGAAATACGAAGTGGCGTCTGCCAAGGTGTAAACAAGTGATGCCAGTGAGCGCGCGCTGTCGCGCGTATTTGTGGATGCAAAACGCCATTCCTCGCTAGGCGCGGCAACCGCAAGGCGCGTAGACGCGAGCTTACGCGCGTCCGCAAGCGTACGTGTGGTCTGGGCTTAACACTCCTCCGTGTACCCGCGCTCTTGCTCGGGGCGGTGCCGCCGCCTACGAGCAGAAAAGAGAAGTACTGCATTATGACACTAACGCGCACCGACAGTGAACGCTTCGGTGGTCTCAGCACTACGACGCCTCGATGCCAGCATTCGAAGGGACGCTGGCATCAAGAAGCACTACCAACGCCACCTAGGTGGCGTTCACCGTACTCAGCACAGCGGAGCGTGGCCTCCGCAATTAGCTCTGAAAATGTTTCTGAAGTTGATCGCGGAGGCTGCAATTACGACGCGCTGTACGCGCTGATTTGACTCGGTGACGATTACTTTCTTTTGATGACTCCTGCTTGTCTGTCTTACACTTTCAATTACCCTGTACGTGGTTGCCAACTTTCTTGACCTCTTCCTCCATTCTATGTCCATTCTTTTCAGGTACAAATACCCGTGAACTTTAGCCGCTCGTTTATTTTGATCCATGTTCCCGAGTTGTTCTTCAAAACTAATTTTGCTCAGCGCTTCTCCGACTTCAAAACAGGCCCAGCCCATGTCACCCTGCACTGCCTCAATTGGGGTTTACCGTGGGCTCCCAAAGCCAACCGGCCTACCGATCTTTGGTTAACTTCCTACCGCGACAAGATATCAAATTTTAAGCACAGAGTGGCATTTGCGAACGTTATCGCTAGGACCATAAATCCTTTTCATTTCCCCGCACCACCTCATATTTATTCTGGCCTCAAAGTGTTGTCTTTTATTATTGCTGAATTCGGCTTCCCCTTTATTTATAGATTATCTTGGTGCGTGCTTGAGTAAGTCTTTCCTTTGTTGATGTATGCGTGGGCGTATTTATATTTTTTGACATTACATAATAATTGGTCTCTTCATTAAAGATAATAATTCCTGATTTCTCTGTGCTAAACTTAAGGTCTAGATTTGTTGATACATTTCCACACATATTCGCAAGTGTCTGTATATCTCTTGCATTGTTCGCTAGTACGTCGTCCGAATATGTCAGTCCGGGAGCCTTCTGTTGCACCATATGCCGATTACTCATGTAGGATAAATCAAACCCTATAATTCACTGTTTTGCAGTCGTATTCCCCCGCCGTTAACACAAAGCGTGCACAACAACGAAGACAGAGGACATCCTTGCTTCAGTATTTGGGGAAATTCCGCCACTTCATTGCATTTTTGCCCTTCCCATACAAATTACACTTGGCTGTCTCTACATATGTCCCGTATTAGCTCCACGAAATCGTCAACTATGCCTTCGTGCTTGAGAATATGCCATAACAATTACTTGTCTACGTTGTCCTAGGCTCCCTTAATATCTAGAAATGCAATTATTGTCGGTATTATATGACATATAAGGGTCTATTGTAAGCTACTGAGATATCTATGCACTGAGTGCGTACAAGCATATTATCCTCTAAGCGTCTGCTTTGTCTGAACCCGTTGTATAGTTCCCCAGTACATCATTTTTCTCCACCAGCTTCGACGGAAACAGCACTCGCAACGCCCCACAAACGTGCGCACGCACACACCAGGAAGTCAAATTCAGCTGTTTACGATGTCTACCTCATATCACTGTTGCCGAAACAATTTTATCTCATTTATTTGAAACTTTTCAGTGCAAAATAGTGCAGATACTCTGTGCAACTCCACCAGCTTTTAGTGTTGGTGTTATCTATACACATATACAAAGAGACGATCTATATGACAAATCGAACTTTAAAAACGTGGATGACAAAAAATGAAACATCTATTTCCCTTGAGCCGCTTCCATCCGTACACAAGCCGAGGTCTTAATGTTGCTGAAAGCATAGACAAAGAAAGAAAAAGGTGTAGTGTGGGCGACACGTGTCTCATGATGAAAGCAATATCAGGGAACCTGTATATTATACACATACTTTTGCAATAGACATTTCAAGAAGTAGGCCATTATAATCCATATCGCTGCTGGCGGAATACTCCAGCAAGCGTGCATACGCTTGCTGGAGTATGTACGCTTGCTTATGTGTTGTGACAAGCGAAGCACAAGGAAACCGCTGACCGCCTATCGTACTTCTTCGGTGAGCACGTGTCTGTGTTTCATATCTATATTATCAGCTGTGGTATCAACCCGAAGCTTGTTTTTTGACCTCTACTACGCGATGCCATGCATTTTGCGCGTGTTTTTTTTTATTTCTTTACTTTATTTATTGCCTAATTAAAATCTGTTTATCACTAGTATATATGCAGTTAGCTCACATATTTCTCCGTATCAATATGAGCGTACAAATTTTTGTGGGCGTATATAAAAAGAGGAACACGGAGGATAGCAGAAAGAAAATGGGCAACGAGTAGAAATAGTACAAAACAAGCGCTTTAAGGAGGCAGGCTGAGCTTTTGGCGCCTATTTTTAACACGAAAGTGTTTTATGCCGGGGTCCACCAAGACTGCACTGACGTATTTCCGTCACGGAAATACGTCATAGAACATAATACAAAGAAAGAAACCAGAAGAAAAAGTTCCACAAACATGCAAAATTTGGAAATCGAACCCACGACCTCTCGGTCCGCGACGATAGATCGCCGAGCGTTTAACCCATTGCGCCACAAACGCATTTGCAGAGAGCTACACAGACGCGCCTTATATATCTAAAGCCCAGACCACACGTACGCTTGCAAACGCGCGCGAGCTCGCGTTCGCGCGCCCACGCATGCGCAGACGGTGCGGCAAAGCTCGTACGCGTCGAAACGCGGCGCGATCTCGGTGATCAGCTCCTCTCAGTTATCGCGCGCCTGGGCTGCCTCGCGTCGGCGCGCCTGGCTACGCAGCGACGGCGCGGTACATTCACTCTCAGTTAAGCAGAATTATACCATGCAAGAAAGTTCTTCTTCTTCACTTTTTGGGCTGATCTAACAGCTCCAAAAAGATAAAAATTACGTTTATAAATATCGAAGCATTTTGAAGCACTGCCAACAACGAAATACGAAGTGGCGTCTGCCAAGGTGTAAACAAGTGATGCCAGTGAGGCGCGCGCTGTCGCGCGTATTTGTGGATGCAAAACGCCATTCCTCGCTAGGCGCGGCAACCGCAAGGCGCGTAGACGCGAGCTTACGCGCGTCCGCAAGCGTACGTGTGGTCTGGGCTAACACTCCTCCGTGTTACCCGCGCCTCTTGC